>NW_026129607.1:0-43708 GCF_022985175.1 Labeo rohita | reverse complement strand
TATGTGTTCTTGTCTGTACTTGTGTTCTTGTGGACTTGTGAAACGTCATCAGTCTCGCCCAAGTACTGTTCCAATTTAAAGTTCACATCTAGCCAAGTACAGTTGAAATCCCCGCATGTGTTCTTGCTCCGCCCCTTTTATCAAGGATGCATCAAGAGTAGACTTGTGCGAACTTGAGGCAGCCATGTATCCCAGAATGCATTTCGCACCAATCAGCGAGCGTTAATGGCGGAGCCGAAAGCCTGCATAATTTTCAAAATATTACTGTTATTGTGTCATGAAATGAAGTTTTAAGAGTATTTCAGGCAAGAATGTCGTTGTTTAAAACTCAAATCTGCGGTTTATTTACAAAGACCGCGCCTATTTGAAAATTTGTTTCGCCGATTTCGGAGATGTGAGTTCCAGGCGAACACCGGGAGCTCAGTGCTCATGTATCCCGCAGAGAGAGCCTCACCACGGCTAGTCCTTCTGACTTTTGCCGCTGGTCCTCACGTCTCTGTAGTGGTTAAACAAGAGGTATAATTCGTTTTGGGTAAATCTAACAGTTAATTTTTGGTCTCGTGAATCTATATTCCAGGGCATATCGTTTTGCCTGAGGACAAAGTTATGCTCCATAAATTGTTTATCAATCGTAATTCAACGCTGACTTTTTAGCATGCATTTGACTGAACTGTTTGTTTTTGTCTTCATTTCCGATTACATACGTCTCTTATATGTTATACCTATACTTTTATAATGGCTAATATTGTTCATTAAAACTGACATTTAACAAAAAAGGCAGAGTTGTGCTTGTCATGTTTCATTTTATTATATATAAAGTAAAGATGTATTATACAGTACACATATTGTCTAAATCACATATTAATGTTTTTTTTTTTTTTTTAATTAATTTATATTAATATGTTTAGGTGAAACAGAAGAGAGGCAATGCTGTTTGATATAATATTTCGTTTCACTGTAATGTTGTACATTCCCTGAACTACATTTCTGCAGCTATTAATATGGTTAAATTAAAACGAAAAGAGGCAGTGGTGATTGATATCATATTTCATCTTATTGTAGATACATACAGTGAAGATAACCGGAGTAGAAAAGGCCAGTTGACAGACGTTATCAAGTCCACTGCTGTTCCATTTGCAGAATTACACGACTTGCGTCCTCCCGTCCTCGGGAGTACGTACTCCCAAGTCAAACTACCAAGTCCGAACTACAAAGGACGCAAGTCCGAACTTTGCGTACTTGGTATTGAGAAACGGCCACATGTGTTTCTGAAATTACTTCTTCTAAACATTGTTTGAGACGATTTGAATACACGGCTGACAGAATCTTACAATCTTTATTAAGAAGACATCTACACTCTTAAAAATAAAGGTGCTTCACAATGCCATAGAAGAACCTTTTTTGTCTAAATGGTTCCATAAAGAACTTTTAACATCTGAAGAACCTTTCTGTTTTACAAAAGGTTCTTTGTGGCAAAAGAAGGTTCTTCAGATTATAAAAAGGTAAGAAAGAGATGGTTCTCTAAAGAACCTTTGACTGAATGGTTCTTCTATGGCATCGCTTGAAGAACCTTTTGAAGCACCTTTATTTTTAAGATTGTAGGTCTCCAATTATCTAAACCATGAATGTCTTTATTTGGCTTTTGAATTAACACAATTAAACCTTGCTTCATAGTTAGTTCTCCTTGATCTATGCATTCCTTTAAAGTCTCAAAAAGCAAGTCCTTAATGTGAACCCAGAAAACCTTATAAAATTCAAAAGGCCAGGTGATTTATTAACAGGGGACTTTATCATCACATCATCCAATTCTTTCATTATAAGTGGCACATCACAAATTGATTTATTACATTCCGAAATTTGAGGAATAAAGAGTTACTTTACCAAAAAAGGAATCAGCCGTAAGTTTATCAATTGCAGAAAAATATAGTTTTTGACAAAAATTAAAAACAAATTCAGATATCCGTGTTTTACAAGAAATAGAGAACTGACCATTGTTTTTTCAAGATTAAAGTAGTAAGCTAATTTTTTTTTTTTTTTGGCTCTAGATCTTATAAAAGTTCAAGACACAAAGAATTTAATTCCTCTTGTAAAGAAAAAAGCTTGTTTTGATCTTCTGAGAGCTGTTTATTTAAAAGATCAGAAATATTTTTAAGTTGGAATTGCATATTTATTTATTTTTTTTTACTGTTTTAGTAATTTTTTTTACTATGTTCTGCAATTAAATTTAAGGAGCTCCCATTTGGCAATAAAAGACATATCTTCCCTTGTTTTGATTTCATTCATTATTTTTTTTATACCTGAGCAGTATGACTCATTAAGAAGAAGGGAGCAGTTTAATTTCCAGTAGCCAGGGTTATACATTCTAGAATTTTTTGGCTTAAATATTAAATCAATACCACAATGATCAGTTAGTGGTGAAGGACCGCAAGAGACAGACGTCAAAGATGAAATCAGAGGAACAGAGACTAGCCATAAATCAATGCGAGATTTTTGAGTTTGATCTTAAACCAAGTAAATGAGGAAATGACCGGATTAATAGTATTTTGACATTGTCTTGGAGGATATGGGTGTTCAGAATAATTAGGGGCTTCATTAAAATCTAATCCAATAATCAAAGAAAGCAGAGGGGAACTTACGAAGATATCTCTGATATAAGAGTGGCATTCATATCAGACCCATTAAAACCATATACATTAACTAAGATAAAATAAGATTCATTCATTTGTAGGCCTAACACCAGGGGCGTCGTAGTTGGGTGAAAAGTGGGACTAAATTACCAGGGCCCCAAGTAGGGGGAGGGCCCCTGAGGAGTCAAATTTTATTTTCCTTTAAATCTAATTTTAAGATATGTTGTTAACTAATGTAAATGCTAATATTTTGGGTAAATGCATCAGTTGATTGATGTATTAAATGGTGTCCAAGTACATATAGTGTCTGTAGGTAGTTGTGAACCTCGAGTTTACGGGGGCCCATGGCCGCTGCTTGTGCATAGGGCCCAGAATTTGGTGCTACGCCCCTGCCTAACACAATCATTAACCATCTTCTGTCTGATGAAGACAAGAAATCAATAACTGATCCATTTTTACGGAATAAAACAGCGACACCTCCTGCACAGCAAGTCTCATGACAAAACCAAATCTTATTACCCCACTGAGTTTGACGAAATGTCTCATCCTCCTGAGATGAATGAGAAAAACATATCCCAGTTAAAAGATTTAGAAAATAAAAATGATTTTCTCTCAATTAAATCTTGTATCCCCGAACATTAAGTGGAAAAACAAATATTTAACATTAGTCAACAACTTAAACAAAACAGACAAACAATTAGCCTATAAAAATTAGAAATAGGCAAGAATAAGAAAAAAAAGAAGCTTGCTCACAATACAAAGGCAATCAATTCTCTTGAACCAACGGTTCCACATAGTCTTGTCAACGATTCCTCTTGAAGTTTGCCTTTTTCCCCCCCCAATCGCAGCCAAAAGAATAGAGTTTGATACATTGTCATTCAATGCTACACACGATTTCTTTCAGGTAAAATTATCCTGCTTAGGGCCCCCAGATGTACAGGGCCGGCCCTGCTTTTTAGATAATACTTTTACATCCAACTCTACCTTTCTTGCCATTTCATCTGCCTCTTCATTTCCCTGGATGCTTATGCTGGCACCCAAAGAAATCCCACTATATTCCCCATTTTAATAACTTGTAGTGAATGTTTTCATGTCATCACTACTTTGTTGACTAGATGCTGCGTTAGTGGAGAAAGGACAGCAGTATACTTTTGCCTGTTTGGTGATCAAATAAAGTCTTGTAGACGCCGCTTGAATTGAACGCGACGCGTCCAGTGTGTGTGATACCGGATAGCTGCGAGTTCTTCTAGCGCTGTACTTTTGCCCATTGCGTGACTAACATATTTTTATATTTTGATTAGAGAACCACAAATGTTCTAGAAGCAGTTAAATTGTGAAAGTACACAATATCCATATGTATGTAATTTCAATACTGTGGTCTTTGTGTAGATATTTAAAGATGGCCATCTTTAGCTTGATTGTTGATGTAATGGTAACACTTTGCAATACGAGTCCATTTGTAACATTAAGATTGATAAAATCTGTAGAATAGAAGTATTGTTCCTTGTTACAGTGTGTTAATTTCAGCATTTACTGATATATTTTAAAAATTTTAGTTGCTTTTGTTAACATTAATGAACAGTTAGCTAACCGTAATGATCAATATATAATTAATATTAATATTTTTATTCATTTACAAAGTATGGTTCAGTAGGCTACTTTTTTTTGTTTTGTTTTTTTTTTTTTTTTTTTATAGTAGAGCACTATTTATCGTCCGTTCGGTATCCATTTAAAAAAAAACTATCAGTCGATTAATCGGTATCGGCCAGTGTGGTCCAACCTAGTTATCGTATAATCCAATATCGGTCAACCTCTAGTATTAGGATACATCAGATCAAACTTCAAGCACGGTAAAGTTGTTTTCATCTTCTATAGATCGCCTATAGTGCGTAAAGTGAGCATACAGAAAGAGTCTACAAAACAAATGAACAAGAAATATAGGAAAAAAAAAAAAAAAAAAACACACACACACACACCAAAATCAAATGTATATGTCACGACCAGTAAGAGAGAGAGAACCCAAATCCAATGTGCCTACTTACACTACGCCCTTAAAGTATGTACTCTTTTGGTGAAGAAAAAGTACACACTCTTGAGTGTGTAGTAGAAGAGTAGGCAAGCTTTGGGACTTACTATCACGTCACACAACTGCGTCTATACCCTGTCACAGTAAACTGGCCTGTCAGTCATCTTGTCACAGTTAACATCCTCCAAATTTAATTCACTACATTTGAACTTCCTACCATATTGGAGAGAAAAGTAGCATGTTGATCTCCCAGTCGCAGGTCTTTCATGCCGAAAACTCTGCTCATATCTTGTGCATAATGATGCATTTAACAGTTAACGACCAAACAGATGTTTATAAAATTTCATATTGCTGTTGCAGATGAAATATAACACAGATGACATTTTTTTTTTTTTTTTTCCTTTTTTTTTTTGTAAACCAGGTGCTAGATACACATGACAACCATAAACACAAACAGACAAAACTACAGTTCATCTGCTGTAAAATATTATGAATATATTTGGCATCTTGTAAATGGCAAAAAGTCTTTGGAGCTTCTGATTTTGGTGCCTGAATTATAAAAATAATGAATTATAAAAAAATAATATGAATTTAAAAAAAAAGGAAATAAGAAAAACAATAATGGAAAACAAGCAAAAAAATGCTTACCTTGCAGTTTGAGGAGCCAAATGAAGCGAGCATCAGGATCTGAAGAAACTACACATCTGTTTACCTTACAAAAAAGCAAAATAAATGACAAAATAATAAGTCTATATGCAGATTTTGTCAAGTTTATTGATGTGATAAAATCTGGGAGAGAAAGAACAGGGTCATTTCTCCACCAAACACTCAGACCACAATGTTCTTGGACAAACTGTTTTTATCTGGTGAAAATGTGTATTGAGGTGTGCAATAAAGTGCATAAAAAAAAAAAAAACATTATTTTAAATTGCAATAATATTTCAAATAAATGCAGCCTTGATGACCGTAATGAGCTTCTTTAAAAAAAAAAAAAAAAAAAAACAACATTGAAAATCCTACTGATCACAGACTTCTGTAAAGTAAATTCCACTTCCAGAACAATTTACAAATAATTTACTCACCCCCTTGTCATCCGAGATGTTCATGTCCTTCTGTCTTCAGTCGTAAAGAAATGATGTTTGAGGAAAACATTTATAATGGACTTCATTGGTGCCCCGATTTTGAACTTCCGAAATGCAGTTAAAATGCAGCTTCAAAAGGCTCTAAACGATCCCAGCCGAGGAAGAAGGGTCTTATCTAGCGAAACAATGTTTTGTTTTGTTTTTCCGAAAAATAAAAATTTGTTTACTTTTTAAGCACAAAATCTGGTGTAGCACAGATTCTGGGATGCACGTTCGCGGTGCTATGAATTAGTGATGGGTCGTTCTTGAACGATTCTTTCATCTTGAACAACTCGGGACTCGGGAAGAACGAGTCATCTTGGGGAGTGATTCGTTCAGTCGCGTATGCACAACATCTTATTAGATTCTGTACTGGAATTAGTTCACCTGTTTTGAGTCTACAGGTTTTTTGAGTCGTTCGTTCATCTTATGTGGCTGTCACGTGATGAATGAACGACTCAAACCCAAAAACTTGTCAGGTAAGAGGTGAGGTGAGCTAATCAATGAATTAATCTTTTCTGTTTGTTATAGCATTATAGTTTTGCATTCTTTGTAGTGTGATCAACGTTTGTGTAAGCAGTAGATGTGTTGGGGAAGTAACACGTAACATTTTAATTATATTTTGCTAAAATGAACTAAATGACTTGAAAAAGATTTGGTTATTTTGCTGAATGAGACGAAGGTCGAGTCAGTAAAATGAACTTCCCATCACTACTAGGCATCAGAAATGGCAAAAATGTATGTCTGATATAGGCTTCAGAAGTGGGTGTGGCAAAATACTTTCAGCGGAGTGCGCCTCGAGGTACGCTTCACGTACATGTATGAGAATCGGTACAGACATGTAACACACCAATACCTACAAAAAAGTCTCTGAAAATCCAAAAGTACGAAATCCAAATCCCAACAGGAAGTAAGTTATTTTGATTTTTCCCGACAATTTTTGTGCTGATGATGCCATTTTCAGGCGTTGTATTTTAACGAACTCCTCCTAGAGATTTATTCAGATCAACACCAAATTTGGTCAGTCTAATCTAAAGCCCTTTGTGACGTTAAATTGCAAAGATCTTGAGTTTTCATCGAAGGGCATGTCCGTGGTGCCCTGGCAAATTTCGATGTTTCGCCATGAAAAAGGAAGTTGTTATAACTCAGCCATACAATGTCTGATCTGCCCAAAACTGCCCAAAATGTTTGAGAAGAGTCCTGGCCTGAAAACATGCCCATGCTCATATTCAGTTATAGTCATAGCGCCACCTGCTGGCAACAGGAAGTGACATGTAAGAAACTCCTCTTGCAAGTGCCATAACAACAACCTCTCAGTCTAACGGCAGAAAACTGTTAACGGTAAATAAATGATTTATCATTACAAAAGTGTGCATCAGATATGTTAAACATGGAAGCTCAAACATGCCAGAACAGACCTCATTGGTTCTTACAGATCACACACATTTAAGCATCTTGTTTTCCTTTTAACAGTGTTTGGCAAACAAACTTAAAGGGCGTATAACACCACCTACTGCACGACACTGGCATTACAGCTGTTACATCTTGAGATGTACTGTGTACACATCTTGTTCCCTCTGTCGTTCACTCTGAAATTGTTGTGTCGAGTGTATGACACTAGGGGTCGCTCTTGGGAGCCCAAACACCTCTGACAACATTGAGAAAAGGCCAATGAAATGTGCAGAATTTGCATAGCTGGCCACGTCCCAGACACCCGGGTATAAATAGGCCAGCGTGGCATCTGCACACTTGTTCTATTCTTCAGAGCCGAATGCAGCGTCTCTCTGTGAGAAGCAGCACCATTCACCTCTTCGTCGTTGGATCTATGGCACAAGCAGCAGTCTCTCCCTTCTCAAACACAGATAAGTGTTGTGAGAGTTCCCCTGGGTGCTTCAACAGTGATCTTGAAGAGCAAATCTTCCTCCTAAAAGAGTAATTTCTCTGAAAGAGCTGGCACGGTTGGGACTGTGTGTTGATAAACATGTCTTTCCTTCCGTGCCCTTCTGGTTGCGGCTTACCTCTCCCCAGACGATTGACACGATCGTTGTGTTCAGTGTTGGGCCATACTCATGCTGAAGCAGCACTTGTAGATGGTTCGTGTTCTGCTTGCTCTGCTTATGGCACACAGCTGTCCGAGCGGCTTATGCAAGCATGGTTTTCCCCCCAGTGAGCCTCATTACACCGACGCTGTGCAAAGTCAGGGAGGATGAAGAACAGATTCTTCTGGAAGCCCTGTTTTGGCCCGACAGAACCTGGTTCTCTTAGCTCGTGCTCCTATCATCAATCTCTCCCTGGCACATTCCTCTGAGAAAGAACCCTCTTTTTCAGAGGAAGGGCACAATCTGACATCCGCGCCCAGATCTCTGGAACCTCTATCTATGGTCCCTGGATACGACCAAGAGGACTCCAGAAACTTTCCACCTGCAGTGGTAGGCACCCTTATGCAGGCCAGAGCCTCCTCCACTAGACGGCTTTTTGTCCTGAAATGGCGCACTTTTGTGAGCTGGTGTTTATCCCAAAGGAAGAACTCATGGAGATGTGGCATCAAATCTGTGCTATCCTTCCTCCAAGGAGGCCTGGATAGGCACCTTTTCTGCTTCTAAACCCAAGATCCATGTATCAGCTATATCAGCCAACCATGACTTGGTGAAAGGCAGATTGGTGGGGAAGCACGATTTGGTTATCAGATTCCTTAGCGGTGCTGGAGGTTGAACTCTCCCAGGCTGCATCGCATCCCCTCTTGAGATCTGTCTGTGCTCCCTCAGGCCTACAATAAGATCCGTTGAGCCCCTTCAGTCAACTGGTTTTTGTGTCCTCTCCATGAAGATGGCTTTCCTGACTGCGCTTACCTCTGTTAAAAGAGCAGGAAACATGAATACATGCCCGAGGTACTCACCACTCTTATAGAGCAAGTGGTGACCTTGCAAGCTATCTCTTCCCAGGAAGGGGACCCCAACCTGTCTTGTTATGCCCAGTCCGTACCCTACATATGATACTGAACATACCCAGAGATCAGATGTTCTGAACAGCTTGTTGTCTGTTTTGGTGGACAGCTGAAGGGGAACGCTGTCTCCAAAATAGGATCTCCCACTGGATTGTGGACACGATCTGAACGGCTTACCAGGCCAGAGGTCTACCCTGTCCACTGGGAGTCATAGCCACTTGACCAGGGATGCCGCTGCCTCAGCAGCCTTGGTAAACAGGGCCTCTCTAACAGAGGTTTGTACAGCTGCAGGTTCTGCCAGATTCTCTAATTTGCAAATGGAGCCAGTGTTTTCCAGAGTCCTGAACGCAAGCTGGTATGGTTTGGAGCTTGCTATGACGCTTCCCCCCCCTTAGGGCAATTATGCTTCTTCAGTTCCTTACGTCTCCCCCGGTGAACCCTGGACTACTACTTCCATCACTCTAGCACATTACACGTAGCCAAGTTCGGTGGAGGAACTTGCTATTAGAACCCAATACAGGGTGGGTTGCCACACGTAACCTCTTGTATTTGGTTGGAGCTCCACATGTAGTGGCTCCTCATGCGGCCCCATGTGTGTATTTTCCACCTATATTTCCTTGAGATGTGGTGTTACCCCTGAGACAGACTCTGTCCCAGCTTTCTTGCCAAGATTCTCAGCCATTTTTTCTGCTGTTTTTTACTACGAGAAAAGGCTCTGACTGAAGGACCTCTGCCTTATGGCAGCTCTCCAGTGAAAGAGCAGGTCAAGTTCTTGGGTGTCACAAAGTGTTGAGGTGCATTATTCCACACGTTGGCTTGTTGATATCTGCGCCCTCATTCACTCGTGACACAGTCCAACAGTTCAGTATAGGAGCACTCGACACAACGTCGGAGTGAATGACAGAGAAGGAACGTCTCAGTTATGTATGGTAACCATCGTTCCCTGATGGAAGAAAGGAAGATATTGTGTCCTTCATGCCACAGTTCCAGACTGCCTCTGAGTGGGTTGAGACGTTCTCGACTCCTCAGAACAGAACAAGTGAGCAGATGCCATGCTGGCCTATTTATTCAGACAGACTGCAAATTCTGCACACACAATTTCATTTGCCTTTTCTCAATGATGCCAGAGGTGTTTGGGCTTCCAAGAGTGACGCCTAGTGTAGTACACTCGACACAACGTCTCAGTTCCCTCCATAAGGGAACAAGGGTTACCATACGTAACCGAGACGTTTTGCTGGTTCTTTCTCTCCCTCTCTTGTCCCACCCTTTCTTTTACAGAATTGGATCCTTCCAGAGTGATCTCCAGATCTGATTGATGCTAATGGGACCAGGGAGAGGCAATAAAAGGATCAGCAGTACCTGAAGAGGGAGCTCTGCTCAACGTGTGATTTCCTTTTGTTTTATTGCACATGTGCTATTGTGTGTTTGCTACAGTGTGTTGTTACTCTTAGCTTGCCTATTGATTTTAATTCTGGAGTAAACTAATTCTTTAAGCTATTAGGGGTAACTAATTATCTTACTTTAAAACTGATTTGAAACCCATGTGTATTGTGTTTGCTAGACAAACAGCTTGACTTGAATGAACCAAGTTGAAGATGCCTTACTATTAGAGGAGTGCGGTCAAACCAATGAATGGGCTTAAACCATATATAAAAAAAAAAAATAAAAAAATATCAAGTATCCAGAAATCAATGAGTCATCGCAAATAACATTTCCAGATGTGGTTTTCTTCCTTATGTTTTGTGTGAACACTTGCAGCTAATAGGAACCCAGTGTCTATAATATACAGTAAATCTATACTGTAAATTATAAAGCCACATTTTAAGTTGTGTATTTTTATTTATTTTAATATATATATGAATATATATATATATATATATATATATATATATATATATCATATTTGATTATGAAAGTAAATAATGACAATGTTTTGTATTTGACATGTGCCAAATACAAAATCACTTGGACAAACAAACATATGTACTTATAATCATACAAACATATATACTAATAACCATCATTACAAGTCAATTCTCATAACTCCTGTATATATATTCATGTGCCTGTGAGCATTTGTGTATGTCATTGTATCTAGTTGTGGGGAACGTAGTATACAAATCAAAGAGCATCTAACAATTGATGACAGATATAACTAGTACAATAATAACAACAATAATAATAATAATAATAACAATAATGAGGATTTAATTAAGATTGGGAAGTGTGGACCTGTTGGTGTTGTTGTAATTGATACAATCTTTATTAGAAGCGTGAAGTCACTTTCAATAAGGTGATTTATTCTATTTTGATCGCTACTGTAGACCAAAGTGTTCACATCCGAACTCTAAACTTCTGTGAATCTGTGATTATCTAAATGTTTGTAACACTGAAACATCTTTACAAAAGTCTTTTGTATCATTTCTTACGCATTAACTGTTCTCTCTGGTCAGCGGCAGCACAAATGTAGATTTGAATGTTACAGTGTGATTCAAGGCTTTAACAGGCATATAGCTGAATCTTGTCATTTAGGAACAATGTTGTGTCATTGAATCTGTTTGTGATCTGGCTATTTATTTAAATATCAAAAAGCATCAAACGAGGGCTTCAAAGCTGTGTTTAGTGGAATGAACACATAAGGTAAGCGGTAATCTACCACAGCAAGCTGCGCAAACTTCTTTTTTATTGCAGACAGATGGATTTCTAGTACTTGGAGAACCAATTGTGAAGTGAATAGTCCATCTTCAAAAAAAGATAAGGGGCTTTAGGGAAAACATCACAGGGCTTAGGTGGCGACGAGAGATAACAGGGCTAATTTATTAACCGTTCCCAACTGCAAAATTCATTTTCATCTGAGGAATCTGGACTGACGTCTAAATACTGAGAGTCCTACAATAAAACACACAGACAGTCACATATGAGCATGAGACATTACTGCTGTCACATCACATCAGCAGATCCATTTCAGAAAACAGACAGAGATATGAATGAACAACTGATCATAGATTAATAACAGTAAACAGTAAATGATCATCCTTATCATTCACACTTAGAAACACAGTTTAAAGTACAGAGAATAAAGTAAAGCTAAATTATCCTTTTTTCTCCAATTACATATGAGGTCTATTGTTACACTTTGGCCATTTTAAAGTATTTAAATAAAAATATACTCACAATATATACTGTCTGCAGTTTATAATGTGGATCATCTCTCAGATCAACTAACTTCACTCCTGATTTTCGTAGTTTATTCCCAGTCAGATTCAGTTGTTTCAGGTGTGAGGGGTTTGATCTCAGAGCTGAAGTCAGAGCAGCACAACCTTCATCTGTGACACCACAATCCCTCAACCTGTAGAGAACAATGACACAATGTGAATTGTAGTTGAAGTGTCTGTAGTTTGTTATTGACTCGGGTCTCAGAGCAGGAGAGGAGATATAATGACAAGCATTGCCACATACTGATGCTGATAGAATGAGATTTATGCATGCTGATATTCAGTGGTGCTGTTTGAAACCGTCATGTGCTTCAGAATTGAACAGACACACAGAGCTGAATGTGAGATATTGTTTCATAGTGATATAAGGACTGATCTCTCTGGAGAAACAGTCATTTGAACCTCTAATAAACACCTACAGGACGACATTTGCTTCACAGGACCAATGTGTTCCCCATTGTATCTCATTTATTTACTCTTGTGATCAAACACATCGTGTCCTGTTTGGCAGCTTATAAACTGAAATCACCAAATCACACATATGAACGTTCAGGTTAAATCTTTATGACATCTGTGAGAACACTGCGAGATCATTGGATTTCAGAAAAAGTTGAAAATAAGAGGAAAATAAACTCTTACAGAGATGGGCAGGTGAAGAAGAATTAATCAAACTAGCAGAAGCAACTGAAGCTCCAGTAAATGTTTGGTGGATCAAAAACTGAAGCAGCAGCTCATGTGATGTGATGAAGATAAATGAAATGAATTTCATCTTCAGTCCTCATTTTTGCTGAGAGTTAGTGTTTACTGAACATTTATTTTACAAGCTTCAGTATTAGAACTGACATTAAATAACACATCTTACTGAGGACAAAGACATCAGACTATCGGAGAGATGATCTTACCGCAGTATCTCCAGTTTACAGTGAAGATCCTCCAGTCCAGCACAGAGATGCTTCACACCCAAATCTCCTATTTTATTGACAGCCAGATCCAGTTGTCTCAGGTGTGAGGGGTTTGATCTCAGAGCTGAAGCCAGAGCAGCACAACCTTTATCTGTGACGCCACAATCCTTCAACCTGTACAGAACAATGACAATGTGAATTCTAGTTGAAGTGTCTGTAGTTTGTTATTGACTCTGGTCTCAGAGCAGGAGAGGAGATATAATGACAAGCATTGCCACAAACTGCTGCTGACAGAATGAGATTTATGCATGTTGATGCTCAGTGGTGCTGTTTGAAACGGTCATGTGCTTCAGGACTGATCAGATACACAAACTGAATGTAAGATATTGTTTCATAGTGATATCAGGACGCATCTGTCTGGAGAAACAGTTGCTTGAACCTCTAATAAACACCTACAGGAGGACATTTGCATCAAAGGAGACGCATGCTCCTTATTACATCTCATTTATTAACTTTTGTGATCAAACACATCATTGTGTCCTGTTTGGCAGCTTATAAACTGAAATCACCAAATCACATCTGAACATTCAGGTTAAATCTTTATGACATTTGTGAGAACACAACAAGCTCATGGGATTTTAGAACAAGTGGAAAATAAGAGGAAAATAAACTCTTACACAGAGATGGGCAGGTAAAGGAGTATTAATCAAACTAGCAGAAGCAACTGAAGCTCCAGTAAAGGTTTGGTGGATCAAAAACAGGAGAAGCAGCTCATGAGAGGTGAAGATGATGAATGAAATGAACTTTATCTTCAGTCCTCATTTTTGCTGAGAGTTAGTATTACTGAACATTTATTTTACAAGCTTTAGTCTTAGAATTGACATTAAATAACATCTTACTGAGGACAAAGACATCAGACTATCAGAGAGATGATCTTACCGCAGTGTATCCAGTTTACAGTTTACAGGATCCTTCAGTATAGCAGAGAGCAGTGTGAGTCCAGCATCTCCTATTTTATTCTCAGCCAGATCCAGGTGTCTCAGGTGTGAGGGGTTTGATCTCAGAGCTGAAGCCAGAGCAGCACAACCTTCATCTGTGATGCCACAATCCCTCAACCTGTAGAGAACAATGACACTCTTCACTCTCTCAGATCAGTTTAGCAGTGAATTCATTATTAAAGAGAAAGTAGAAATCAATGCATGATGGATCACTGGACATAGACTTAAAATCTAAAAAAAAAAAAAAAAAAAAAAAAAAAAAAAATTATCTAAAGTCTCATTTAAGAAAGACAAATTTGTATATATATATATATATATATATATATATATATATATATATATATATATATATATATATATATATATATATATATATATATATATACACACACACACACACACACACACACATACATACATATATTGAAATATACTTAATTCAACTGATAGACAAGGTGAAAAACTGCAACATGTAACGTAGTATATACTTGAGTTTCAGTTCAGTTTTGTGACAGGAAGGAAACTCAAATGGCAGACATTCTATTTGTTTTTGTTTTTTTTTGTTTATTTGTTTAAGTTGATTTTGCTGGCATGAGGAAAGTTGAAGTAATCGCGCCTGCGCACACAAACACAAAACATATCAGTTCCAGGCTTCTAGCATTGTTAACTTGACAGCGCAGTTGGTACTTTATCAAAATAAAACACAGTGAACCAAACATAAGTGTGCCCGCCTCACTGTGTCACCGTTAGAACGCGACTGAAGTACAAAGTCTATAATTTACCAAATAAAAAATTGTTTAGCATTTAGATGCATCGCAAATGTGGAAATATTATGGAATATTTGGATTGTTGCCGAATGAGAGAAGTAGGATACAACAGCACAAAGCTCCATTTTGCAGACAGCTGAGTGTGCAAGCCATTACTGCGAGCGCCCTTTTCTGGATCAAGGGTAAATTGGCTGCATTCGTTGTAAGGCCTGATGCACCGAACCGAGATGCCTGTACCGTGATGGTTCGGTACGAATACATGTATCGTTACACCCTTAATATGTATATATATGTATTAATATGTATTAATATGTATGCAGTAGTGGTGTTTGTGTGTGTGTGTCTCCTCCATCACCCAAGGACAGCAAAACCTGAGATCACCTACAGGTGCATCTCAATAAATAAGAATGTCGTGGAAAAGTTAATTTATTTCAGTAATTCAACTCGTATTGTGAAACTCGTGTATTAAATACATTCAATGCACACAGACTGAAGTAGTTTAAGTCTTTGGTTCTTTTAATTGTGATGATTTTGGCTCACATTTAACAAAACCCACTAATTCACTCAACCAACTTTTGGTGCTTTTGGCAGTGTAGGCAGGTGCCAAATCCTGGTGGAAAATGAAATCAGCATCTTAAAAAAGCTGGTCAGCAGAAAGAAGCATGAAGTTCTCTAAAATGTATTGGTAAACGGGTGCAGTGACTTTGATTTTCAAAAAACACAGTGGACCAACACCAGCAGATGACATTGCACCCCAAATTATCACAGACTGTGGAAACTTAACACTGGACTTCAAGCAACTTGGGCTATGAGCTTCTCCACCCTTCCTCCAGACTCTAGGACCTTGGTTCCAAATAAAATACAAAACTTGCTCTCATCTGAAAAGAGGACTTTGGACCATTGGGGGCTTGGGACCACCTTCCACTCAACTTTCTGTTAACATGCTTGGATACAGCACTCTGTGAACAGCCAGCTTTATTGGCGATGAATGTTTGTGGCTTACCCTCCTTGTGAAGGATGTCAATGATTGTCTTCTGGACAACTGTCAGATCAGCAGTCTTCCCCATGATTGTGTAGCCTAGTGAACTAAACTGAGAGACCATTTTGAAGGCTCAGGAAACCTTTGCAGGTGTTTTGAGTTGATTAGCTGATCGGCATGTCACCTTATTCTAATTTGTTGAGATAGTAAATTGGTGGGTTTTTGTTAAATGTGAGCCAAAATCAAAACAATTAAAAGAACCAAAGACTTACACTACTTCAGTCTGTGTGCATTAAATTTAATACACAAGTTTCACAATTTGAGTTGAATTACTGAAATAAATGAACTTTTCCACAACATTCTAATTTATTGAGATGCACCTGTATAGTGTGAGATTTTATTTATACTTAGTTCAAACTGTGGCAGATAGTACTTAGACCTCAATATATTGCAGTGCTTTACAAAAGAGTGTGCAATAAATTCTTTGCATATGATTCTATTCATTATAAACAGATGCTGCCTTATAGTGTCCTTACTTGTGTCTTTTCCTAAAGCCACCCCTACACCTACTTATATTTATACTGAAGCTGCTGATCAGTGAAGGTGTTCTTGAAAGTGCAGGAATAGAGTCACTGTTTTGAGTTTGGGAACAATATGAGATGCATGTGGTTGATTCACCAGCCCATCTGATCAACGTGAGGACAACACATACAATTTCTGTTAAATACCTGTTCTATTTGTGTAAATTATTATATACATAATACATTATATTTAAAATTTTTAAAGGGATTATGACATGAGAAATCAAATTTACCTTGATCTTTTGACAAATAAGTGGTCTTTGTACCAATAAAACATCCTGCGAGTTTCATAGCTTAAATGTCCTCCTCATTATAAACAAAGCATTTATTTAAATAAGCTCCAAAAATGGGTTGTTTGATGCATCTGGTTAGGGTTAGCTTTAACAGCCCATTAGAGCTAACAGCTTGTTTTCGTCTCAGTACACACTTTAGAAGGATCCAAGCGTCAGGAACAAGTGGATGTTTTATTTTAATGGCATCCTGGATCGTGTCTGAAGATTGTGTGTGTTTTTGGAGGTTTTCATAACACGGTTTGTAAATTATAGTTTTATATGGACAATGTTTTCAAAACACTCACGTGCAGTAGTGCAGTTTCCTATGCAATGACATTAGCCAATCATAGCAGTGGCCATATACTGACAAGCCTTAAAGGAACAGCCCTCTTAAAACAGATCATTTCAGAAAAAGGGTCAGAATGAGAGTTGAAAATAGTTGTTTTTTTTCACATATGCATTTGTTTTTTGTAGAAAATAACTCATTGACATTAGAAGTGAACATCAAGAAACAAAATAATTGTAAATATAATAAAATAATAAAATTATTTAAAGATGTTATGACCCCTTTAAATATTTTCGTAATTTGTCTTTAAAATAAATGCCTCTCTGAGCTAATATGCAATGGGGAAAAAGGGACAAGCTCCTTACTCTCCCACGTATCTGACTGGTTTCTTTAGTAATTTTAACTGCTAACAGTCAAGCCTTTGGTAACAAGCTATTAGTACTTAGTGTAAACTGACAATTCATTTAAAGGTTTTAATAATACAAAAACAGGTTTAACACAAACAAAGAAGTCCACACATGCACAAAAAAAAACCAAAACAATTTTTTACTTCATGTCTAGACTTGATTGACGTATATCTTGTCCAATCACAAGTAAGTGTAGCATCTGGACCAATCAGACATACATTAATTGTTACATTTAACAAATAGTCTTTAAATCCAACAAGCCAGCTATATGCTGGAGCTTTGGAGACAACCCCCCAAAGCAACTAACACCCCAAAAGGGCTCAATTGGCAGGACGACTATCTGATAAGAGGTTTTATTGCCCAGAGGAATGCACATCTGCCCATGCTACATTTGCCCATAGGAAAAACACAATGCCTACAGAAATAGACTCTTTCCTATTCATTCTCAGACAAACCTTTCTTTGACATTCCTATCACACATAGCCCAGGTCATTGTGTACAGTATTACTGCATTGTATTTTAATTTTGTCTGTTGTATTTGTATTTATCTTTCTACTGTTTTATGCATGTGTTATGATAGAAGACTAGTCATATAACCCACCTATGCCATGTTTGGTCTCTTTGAATTTGTATTTTGATGATCTAAAAGATGGTGTAAATTAGATGTTGATACCTATGCAACATATTAGTGTTTTAAGACACTTTAGTAGTTTTGCATCAACACCCAATCGAATTACATATGCAAAGTACCATGCTCACAGACAAAGAGTCGTAAACTTTCCCTCCAAAGGTAAAAGTTACCATTGGTTCATGGACCTCCTGGAGGCGCAGCCTCCAGAGAGTTTAAAGGCATCAAACGATTGATCGCCTCCCTTTCTCTTCACTGTCTTCTTCGTCTGCAACGTCTTCTGATTGCTGCCCGTGTGGAGGAACCCACGGGGAGCCTGAGCCGGCACAGGGCCCGACAGGCCCCAACATACAGAGCTGTGGCTCTCGACCGCAAAGAGCCACACATTTTCACTCAACCCTGGAATTCATCTTCATGACCCGCCTCAGTCAGTCAGTGATTCTTCTAGAATCTACGAGGATGAGGAGGATGAGCTAGAACTCATCAGGACTTCCCTAAGTGTGCGCCAGGCCTTGCAGCCTTGTCTTTCCATTCCCCAAAGATCACAGGACTTCAGCTGATTAGTTAGATCAGTTATGTGTTAGTCCTTCGTTAATAAAACTCTTGTGCACAAATTACATGAGTGTTGATTCCAATTCTGCCTTGCAAATTAATGTCCCTTTACGATTCCGATTCGAGCTACACGCTCTAATGCAATGGTACTTTAAGAAAGTTATTTTCTGTGGCCAAGAAAATATAATTTCTTAGAGTGGATATAAAGATTATACTGAATGTTCGCTGGGCGAACAGATTAGTTGATGGAAAATTAATTCTGCTACAGTTACTACTGGCAGCTGATATAAATAATTGTAATTAATCATAATTAATTGTAATTATTTATATACATTTCCCTTTGAGCTAAATCGCGACATAAGTATTCCATTCACAAATATTACCAAAGTCCCTTTAAGGTAAGTAATCTCATAGATATTTCTTATGCTCAAATAGTAGGGGTGTAAAGATTCACTCATTTTCTCAATGCATCAATTACAAAACCTGGCGATGCATATATATATATATATATATATTATATATATATATAGATCTTGAAACATAAATTTTTGAATCGTGAATCGCTGATTTCGGCCAGTAATTTAAAACACTAAGAATCGAATGAATCACGATTTCTATATCGATTCAATGCTTTAAAACATATACACATTAAATTTAGTATACGCACTAAATTAAGAATTTAGGGAAAGCATTTAAATAATCATGTGAATACACTTAAAGAATGCAGAATTGAATAATGAACTAAAATCACATCTAATGTTATTGTGAATCATCTCGAAGCGAATTGTGCATGTCCTAATTACGCTTCTCAGAACATTAACTGTTTCTATAGCAACTGAAGCTTCTAACAATATCTGCAGTGACACAATAACTTTACCAATTAGTGACTGGCTCTTTTGTTGAGAATCTGGGACTATTTCACCATATTGCATGTTGCACATTCTCTCATTAATAAGTAGTAGTAGTAGTCTCTGTATATTTTTGGATTTGGTCAATTTTGGTAATTCTAAAAAAAATGTTTTTTAGAATTGTGATTTGTTAAGTATCTATGATGTGCAAAACACCTACAGGACATTTGCTTCACGGGAGCTACATGTTCCCCATTACATCTAATTTATTAACTTTTCTTTTCATTGTGTCATTTTGGCAGCTTATAAACTAAAATCACCAAATCACATACAAGTATCTGACCATTCAGGTTAAATCTTTATGACATCTGTGAGAACACAATGAGCTTCATGGGATTTCAGAAAAAGTGGAAAATAAAAGGAAAATAACCTCTTACACAGAGATGGGCAGGTGAAGAAGTGTTAATCAAACTAGCAGATGCAACTGAAACTACATTAAATGATTGGTGAGTCAAAAACAGTAACAGCAGCTCATGAGATGTGATGAAGATGAATGAAATTAACTTTATCTTCAGTGATCAGAGTCATTTTTGCTGAGATTTAGTGTGTATCCTGAACATTTATTTTACAATGAACGATTAGAATCTTAGAATTTACATTGAAGGGCACATCTTACTGAGGACAAAGACATGAGACTATCAGAGATGATCTTACCGCAGTATCTCCAGTTTACAGTGAGGATTCTTCAGTCCAGCACAAAGATGCTTCAAACCCAAATCTTCTAGTTTATTCTCAGTCAGATCCAGTTCTGTCAGGTGTGAGGGGTTTGATCTCAGAGCTGAAGTCAGAGCATCACAACCTTTATCTGTGATGCCACAATCACTCAACCTGTAGAGAACAATGACACACTCTTCACTCTCTCAGATCAGATCAGTTTAGCAGTGAATCCATTCTTAAAAAGAAAGTACAAATCAATGTGTGATGGATCACTGGACTGAGATTTAAAATGTCAAAGAGCAAAAAACAAAGAAAAAAAAAACATCATAAATCATCCGAAGTCTCATTACCAATATACATCCAGTTTTCACTTAACTGTTTATGTTGCACATCCCAATCACATTTATTTTCTCATTCATGCATGTTTCTTTGTTACTCTTATATCTGGTATATATAACTACTGTGTAACCCAGGTATATTTTCATACCTCGCAATAAACCATAAAGCAAAATCTTTAAGGATAGGTAAGAATATATACAGTCACAGCGCCTAGTTCCAACTAAAGCTCCAGAAAATGTTTGGTGGCCAAAAACAGGAGCAGCAGGTCATGTGATATGAAAATGAATGAAATTAATCTTCAGTCATCAGAGACATTTGTTCCAAGATTTAGTGTGTTTACTGAATATTTATATTACAAGCTTTAGTATAAAAGCTTAGAATTTACATTGAAGGACAAAGACATGAGACTATCAGAGATGATCTTACCACAGTATCTCCAGTTTACAGTGAGGATCCTCCAGCACAGCAAATAGCATCCTGATTCCAGAATCTCCTAATTTATTCCAAGACAGATTCAGTTGTCTCAGGTGTGAGGGGTTTGATCTCAGAGCTGAAGTCAAAGCAGCACAACCTTCATCTGTGATGCCACAATCACTCAACCTGTAGAGAACAATGACACACTCTTCACTCTCTCAGATCAGATCAGTTTAACAGTGAATCCATTAGTACAAAATAAAGTACAAACGTAAAACACAAATCGATGTTTGAGGGATCATTGGACTGAGATCTAAAATGTCCCAGAGCACAAAACATGATCATAAAACATCTAATGACTGTATTTTTAATTTAAAATCTCTGTTTTATTAGTCACACAGCTGAGTTATTTTAATCTGTACTAAAATGTGCAGTAAATGTCCAATGTTTGGAAACATGATTTTTACTTGTTTTTAATGAAGTCTACATGTATTATTATTATTATAGTAAAAACAATAATACTGTGAAATATTACAATTTGAAATAGCCATTTTTTTTATTTGAATGTATTTTAAGATCTAATTTATTCCTGTGATCAAAGCTGAATTTTCAGCATCATTACTCCAGTCTTTACTGTCACATTATTCTTCAGAAATCATTCTAACATGTTGATTTGCTGCTAAATTATTGGTGTTTAGTTTTTAAAAATGGTTAATTATAAATGTTAAAAACATTTTTGCTGCTTAATATTTTGTGAAAAATTTGTTTTTTCAGATTTTATTTATTAACAAGTTAAAAAGAACATCATGTATTTAAATAGAATCTTTTGTAACATTATAAATGCTTTTACTGTCTCTAATGATCAAGTAATGCATGTTTACATTAATAAAAGCATCCCAGATATATTTACTGTAGTACATCTGCATAAATATTCAGCAGCACAACTGTTATAACGGTTAAGCATATTAGAATTTTAATGTTTTTTACTGTATTTCTGAGCAGCCTTAGTCACCATAAGATACTTCATTAGAAACATATTGTAACATTTCCAATTTTTGACAAGGAAAGTGTGGAGTTGTGATGTGATGTGAGTGTGTGTGTGTGTGTGTGTGTGTGTGTACACACAGGTTTCATCACCAAGGATAGCAAAACCAATGTATTCCAGTACATTACAAAACAGTATGTAATAGAATGCTCTGTGTATATGATTATACTTCTTAAAATCATAAACAGGCCCTATAGTGTCCATACCTGTGTCTATTCCTAAAGCCACCCCTACACCTACTCCTAACCATATGCTGAAACTGCTGATCAGTAAAGGTGTACTTTGAAGGTGCAGGTATTGAGTTTGGGAACAATATGAGATGCATGTGGTTGATTCTCCTGTTAAATACCTGTTAGACACTTTATTCCCATGTTTTGAATATTTAAAAAAAAATCTTTAATATAAACACCTCTCTGAGCTAATATATAAACGAAAAAAGCAAAAGAAATGCAGATTTGTACTCGGGTTGGTTGCCTCAAAAGCCCACTAAGTGCTAACAGCCTACTGATGGGCTATTAGCACTTAGTGTAAACGGACGATCCATTTAAAATACCTGTTGTTTCAAATGTTACTTGCTGCTATGAAGGATTAGTTTTAATTATAAATGTTAAAAACATTTTTGCTGCTTAATATTTTGTGGAAAATTTGTTTTTTCAGATTTTATTTATTAACAAGTTAAAAAGAACATCATGTACTAAATGAACTAAATGAATTTACTAAATGAATTTTATTGTCTAGAACTAAATGAAGATAAATGATTTGGCGTGTGATGTGTTTATTGAACCAATCAGATAAGAGTAAATGGAGTCCGCGAGAGTCTCATTTGATTGGCTACAAAAAGGTGGTGGCCCCGCCCTCCCCCTCACGCTTGCAAAACTCAGTGAGTGAGAGAATCGTGCCAAAAGTGTAAGCGCAGATAAAAGAAAGACGGAGCTGTACGTATCGGATTATTTCAGCAACTTTGTGTCCTACATACACAGCAAGTCATTTAGACATTTGCAACAGTTTGTTTTTTACACATACAGATTGGTCCTACGCAGTCAATCTGTTTTGCAGATCTTTAAACTGTTGTTTTCGTGTGCAAATCACTGTTCACAGGCTTGCAGTACTTTTGACCGTATTTTAGCGAAAAGAACGTGCCAAAAGTGTAAGCACGGAGAAATGGAAGTCGGAAGAATGCAGATCCTATTTATTTTGCGAAAGCATGAAGCTGCAGTTTCACAATACATGAATTACACTTACGAGTAACAGTAAAATGCTGCAAATCTTTTTTTCTTACGCTTGAAACACGATTTACACTTTTACAAAGCTTCTCTTGCGCATGCAAATTTAACGCTTGCGGTCTTATGTACACTTGCACAACACGTACTCTTCACATGCAAATCTTTATGGCATTATTTCATCTCCATAGTTTTCTATGCATTTCTGTTCTTTTGTTCTAAATTATAGTTTCGATTGCACTTATTTGTAATTAAAATAATAGTCATCAGCTAAGAAGCAGCTTCTGTTATTCGTATTTGGCTGTGCATTTATTTATCATCTGTGAGCTGACGCAGAACCATCAGCAGACTTGTTCAGCCTCCCTGTGTGAAGACTTACAAGTGTAAAGACCTGCAACTTTACCTGCACAAATTACTGAGCAACAAAACCCACAACACACGTTAAATCTTCCCTTTACACACTCTCTGTCCTCTTTTCCTCCTCTAGCATGTGTTTCCAATACATTCTGGTTGTCTCGCAACAATGCTCTAACATCACACATAGACAGCAACACAATATTGCTAACCTGCATCCTATCTCCACATCCTCTACTGCTCCTCTTTCTTTCTCTGTGGGTCTCTAAAAGCAGACTTTAACATTTTCCTTACAATCTACACTCAGCATCTTGGACTTGACTGAGACCTGGATTCATCCAGAAGACTCAACAAACCCAGATGTTCTCTCTAACAATTTCAGTGGAGGCACTGGTCTGCTCATTTCTAACAATTGGAAATACTCAACCCATGAAATAACCAATTTGAATCTCATGCTATTACTGTAACAGCTCCTATTATTACTTCACTTACAGTCTTTGGTGACTTCAACATTCATCTTGACAGGCCTTATGACAGACTTCCATTCATTTCGATTTCAAACACCTTACCACTAAAAGCACTCACAAATCAGGCAACCAACTTAATTTACACACGCAACTGCATTGCAGACAACATTTAGGTATAACCCCTACACATCTCTGACTGCTTTTTCACAACATTTAACCTACATCTTCCTACCTGTGTGCCACCAATCCCTCTACCGGTTACTTTTAGACAAAACCTACGCTCCCCTTTCACCCCCCCCCCATTTTTCCTCTGTAGTGTCATCCCCTCTTCCCTCACCTACTCATTTCTCATCTCTGGATGTGAATGCAGCAACTGACACTTTATGATCTACTTCAACTTTTTGTCTAGACGATATATGTCCTCTCTCCTCCAGGCCAGCACGGGCTGCCCACACTAACCAGTGGCGTAACGGACGAGCATGCACTGCAGGGGGGGCCCTGCGATAACCTCTTTGTGATGATTTGTGGTGTATCATGTGTCGACGAAAGGCAGAGATATTAGAGCCCTGCATGGGCCTCAAATCTAGCCCCTAGTCCGACCCTTGTCTGACAGTTTATCAGAATTCTTGGCCCGAGTCCAACCAAAGTTGATCATAGCCCATGTTTTATCAGTTTACCTTCTCAAAACATCCAGACTTGCCTAAACTAAAATCTATAGATATAAAGCAGCTCAAGTATATCACAATGTTTAAACACTTAACCTAGATAAATGTGGCTGTCAGAGGCAAGCTTTTGCCCATTTCGTGCACTTGAATTAATTTACACCGCAATAATTTCATAGCGCATCACCGCATGACGCGCTGTGAGGATAGTAAAAGATTAGGCTATTAGCTTACTCCTCATTGAAAATGTTTTTAAAAACTTATTTTTAAAAGAGATACATTAATTTATACAACAAATTATAGGCCTATAACTAAAATTATTAGTACTGCAGTCATCAATAAAAACTATTTCACGCACAAATTTTAAAAAAAACAACCTGTTTAACACTAAATACGTTCTTCTCATGTTTTTCACTATACAGGTCACAAGAGAAATATTAAGGGAATAATTTAAGACAGTTAAATACTGTTATCAGCATATATTGAAATAAATTAGTCTCTCATTGTCTCTGTGAGAATATGCGCCATTAATGCAGCGTTAGAAATCTTGGTCTGTTTTTTTTTTTTTTTTTTTCTTTCTCTTTCTGTAGGCTATATATTGAATTGACAGAGGCCAAGACGTTCACCACGCATAATACTGCACAAAGTTTGCATGTTGCTTGTGTGAAATCCATTGGCTCGCCTTCATGGTTTAAAACAGAAATATTTATTTTTTATATTTATGTTTCTTTTTTATTTATAGAAACATATCCTCTCCCCACCCTCCCCGGAGGGGCCCCACAATATTTCGCTATTGTACTGCTACTAACCCCTACTTGTCCAATGTTCTTAGTGAGCATCGGTCCAAACTCAGCAGCAGCAGAGAGAAAATGGTGCAAATCACAAGATCCATCAGACTGGAGTATGTATAAATCTCTACTTTCACCTTTCTCTGCAGAAGTCTATACTGCTAACTCTTAATATTTCCACAACAAGGTTAACAGCGCTCCAGCCACACGAAATCTCTTCAAAACATTCAATTCTCTCCTCTGTCCCCTTCCACCACCTCCTACTACATCTTTAACAGCTGATGATTTTGAAGTCTCTGAAGCCTTTCAGATTGTAAAAGCTAATTCCAAATCATTAGTTCTTATTCTCCAGGATCTATCTGCCACTTTTGGCACTGAATCATCAGATCCTCCTGTCCACCCTCTCATCACTGGGCATCACAGGAATTCCACTTTGCCAGTTTGAATCCTATCTCACTGGTAGGTCTTTCAGGGTGGCCTGGGGAGGGGAGGTATACAAAGCAATCAACTGGTCACTGGGATTCTTCAGGGATGAGTTCTTTGACCCCTTCTCTTCTCCAAATACATCACTGGGTCCCATCATACAGGCACATGGCTTTTCCTACTGTTGCTATGTTGATGAGACAGCTCAGTCCTTCATTTCAACCAGATGATCCAATGGTAGCTGCATGGAGGTCAGGCTGCCTGGCAGACATCGTGGCATGGATGAAAGAAAGTTACCTACAACTCAACCTGGCAAAGACTGAGCTTCTACTTTTCCCTGCCACTCCGAATCTACAGCATGATTTTACCATCCAGTTAGGTTCATCAACAATTACCTCACCAAGTTTCAAAGATCACACTGTAAAAACTGCTCGATCTTGCAGGTTTGCATTGCACTATATCAGAAAGATCAGGCCCTTTCTAATGGAGCATGCTGCACAACTTCTTGTCCAGGCCTTTGTCATTTCTAGGTTGGACTACTGCAATGTTCTTCTGGCTGTACTTCCATCATGCACAATCAAACCTCTACAATGATTCAGAATGCAGTGGCATGTCTCATCTTCAACGAGCCGAAAAGGGCCCATGTTACACCTCTCACATATTTCAAACAATACCTATTTTTTACATTTTGTCTGAGTTGTCATTGTGTTCTCTGACTTTTTTTTTTTTTTTTTTGAGTGATTTTTTTTCACTTCACAAATACTTCTCAGTGTGTAATATATAATCTTACCATAGTATCTCCAGTTTACAGTGAGAATCCTCCAGTGCAGAAAAGAGCTGATTCACTGAATTTCCTATTTTATTCCCAGACAGATCCAGTTCTGTCAGGTGTGAGGGGTTTGATCTCAGAGCTGAAGCCAGAGCAGCACAACCTTCATCTTTAAGACCACAATATTTCAACCTGTTGAGAACAATGACACACTCTTCACTCTCTCAGATTAGACGAGATCAGCTTAGCTGTGATTCCACTATTAATTCCATATTACATGTTTGATAAATCATTGGACTGAGATCCAAAATGTCACAGAACAAACACATAAGCCTCATTTAGGAAAATAAATAATATTTACTTTGTTGTAAAATGTCAGTGGTTCAAAATCCTTTTTTTGCATAGACATTTTTATTACTGACAAACACGAGTAATTTATTCATGTCATTTCTCTGACTCTGAATGTTACAGTGTCAGTGATTTGATATAAAACCACTGACCACTAAATTCTGAACAACATCTGCAGCACTGAAGATGTATGAGCTTTTAACTTTGATTTTCTTCATGTTTTAACAGTGACGTGATTGTTCTCAGTGATACTTACTGAACTGAACTGGATTCTTTAATCACAGGTAGCAGCTTCTGAAGAATTTTCAGTTTGAAGGTTTTATCGTTTCCACAAACAAATTTATTAATATCAAACTTGTCCAGCTTTTCCTCTGATGTCAACAGCACAAAAACTACAGCTGACCACTGAGATGAAGAGAGTTTGGCTTCACTTATTCTGCCAGATTTCAGATACTGCTGTATTTCCTCCACTAGTGAATGATCACACAGTTCATTCAGACAGTGAAACAGATTGATGGATTTCTCTGGAGAGTCAATGGTCCTGATCTTCTTCTTGATGTACTCAACTGTTTTCTCATTGCTGTTAGAGCTGGTTCTTGTTGGGGTCATTATGTGTCGTAGAAGAATCTGATGAGAATCCACTGACAAACCCAGAAGAAACCGCAGGAAAAGATCCAGATGTCCATTTTTACTCCGCAGAGCCTCATCCACAGCTCTCTGATGCAGCTCAGACAGTGAAACATGAAAGTAGTTAGACATATGGTCAAACGCATTTCTTTTGTTGTTTGTACAGAAGAGGAGTGCATATAGAGCTGCTAGATGTTCCTGAATGCTCAGATGAACAAAGCAGAAGACTTTCCCTTGATACAAGCCAAACTCCTCTCTGAAGATTTGAGTGCACAATCCTGAGTACACTGATGCTTCTGTCACATCAATGCCACACTCTCTCAGGTCTTCCTCATAGAAGATCAGGTTGCCTTTCACAAGCTGCTGAAAAGCCACTTTTCCCAGTTTGAGGATCATGTCTTCATCTGTCACCTTCTTCTCATAGTCCTTCTCACGTCTGATATTGGTCTGAAGGATCAGGAAGTGTGTGTACATTTGAGTGAGAGTCTTGGGAATCTCTCCACTCTCTGCTCGACTCAACATCTTCTCTAAAACAGCGGCTGAGATCCAGCAGAACACTGGGATGTGACACATGATGTAGAGGCTCCTTGATGACTTCAGGTGTGAGATGATCCTGTTGGCCAGACTCTGATCACTGATTCTCTTCCTGAAATATTCCTCTTTCTGTGGCTCATCGAAGCCTCGTACCTCTGTCACTCGATGGACACACTCAGAGGGGACGAGATCAGCAGCTGCTGGTCTGGAGGTGATCCAGATGAGAGCAGAGGGAAGCAGATTCCCCACAATGAGGTTCATCAGCAGCACGTCCACTGAGGCTGATTCAGATATATTAAACATTTTCACTTTGCTCTTAAAGTCCAGAGACAGACGACACTCATCCAGACCATCAAAGATGAACAACACTTTATATTCGTCACTGGATATTTCCATTTCTTTAGTTTCAGGGAAAAAAACATGAAGAAGATCTGAAAGACTGAGTGTTTTGTCCTTTATCAAGTTGATTTCTCTGAAAGGAAGTGGAAATATGAGCTGGACCTCCTGATTCTCTTTCCCTTCAGCCCAGTCCAGGATGAACTTCTGCACAGAGACTGTTTTTCCAATGCCAGCGACTCCCTTTGTCAGCACAGTTCTGATGGCTTTGTCTTGTCCAGGTAAAGGTCTAAAGATGTCATTGCATCTGATGGCTGTGTCCTCTGTTGCTGTTCTCCTGGATTGTCTCTCAATCTGTCTCACCTCATGCTCATTACTGATCTCTCCACTCTCACTCTGTGTGATGTAGAGCTCTGTGTAGATCTCATTCAGGAGTGTTGGGTTTCCCTGTGTCGCTGTTCCCTCATACAGACGCTCAAACTTCTTCATCAGATTAGATCTAAATGTGTTGAGGACTTCATGCCTGTAAAATTAAAATCCTGCATTATTAACTCAGCTACACTCTAAAAAGTGCTGGGTTATTTCTGTAAACACATTGCTGGGTTAATTGTGCTGGGTCAAAATTCTGGGTTGTTTGAGGTACTGTAAACACACAGTTGGGTTGATCATGCTGGGTCAAATGGACTTTCACCACTGAACACGCGGGTTGGGTTATTTTAACCCAACCGGTTTGTTTATTTTTCCACTTCATCGAACTTTCTGGATTCTTCACTCATCTCCTCGTCAGGCGGTCACGCAATTTGCAGCAAGCAGGATTATACGGTAAGTTAATATGATTATATGATTATTTACCTTTATTTTTTAACAAGTTGTGGTTTAAAGCGCATGATTTCACTGTTTAATGCAATATTTGATATGTCGCTATGTGGGGTTAGCGTTTTATTCTGTGAATGATTAACGAACGTTAAGTAGCAGCCTATAGTGAGGTACTTTTTTGCCTCAACAATCACTTTATCTTTAAATAAAAGTTGTGTGCGTGCACGTGCAAAGTTTTATTCATATATAGCACACGTCCCTTTTTTAACGCTTCATGAGACCAGGCATAGGTTAGAAATACGGGTAAGTTCAGTTACTGTCCGCATACTGTATGGCTTTGTAATGTTTTGTCAGAATTATGTCATTTCGTACTAAAATTGATCTTTTAAGGGCATATTTTTTCAAGTCAATGTTTGCGATGTGCCGAATCCAACGATAGATCCGTCATTGTTATGTTGTGCATTTTCGCGCTTTTTTTCCTCAGGTAACTGCATTAGCTCCACTATGCACCTTACTTTAACTCTCGTGGCGTATAAGCAGTGGTGTGCTGCAGGGTATACACAGGTATACGGCTTATGTCCACTTCTTTATCAGTTGGCTTTGCGTGTACCCTCTTCTAAATCCCCTCTGTTGCGCATCGAGTAGTGTCCTGCATTAGCCAAAATCGTGACAGTCCACCACATGAATAGCTAATTTAATCGCATGTGCGTATATACAAATATTCCCTAAAAACACCCGGTAACGACAGTTATGCGGTCAGAACAGTGGCGGGGTCTTTCTTTTAAATATATTTGATGATTGCGCCGAAATGCGCCCGCGCCCGCTTCGTCCACTCCACCCATATGCTGCCTGTTCACACAGGGCATGTCAGAGAAAACCCGACCGATTTAATCAGAAACTGCGGAGAAGCACGTGATCACCTGATCTGTGTTTAAACGATTGTGCTGCATGTAAACGCATTAACCTGCTTTCTATATAAAATAGGTTTTGTGAAATTCTAATTTTCTAAATCTGAAATTTCATTCTAGATATGTGAGATTCTTGCTGGTGCAGATGGACAGCTTTGTAATAGAGAAGTTGAAGGAAAGGCAGCTTGATACCCTGGTTAAAACCTTTGAAAGTAAGTTATATCATTCAGTAACATTCAATAACCATGATTTGTTTTAGAATTTGATCTTTTCATTAAAATAACCATAGTTACTGGTATTATACATAGTTATTTATTTAACCACATTTGTGTGTGTTTTTTTTTTTTTTGTTTGTTTTTTTTGTTCTTTTTTTTTTCAAACTTGATCAGATTTCACAAGACTTCAGGAAGCTACATCCAGAGGCAGATTTTTTGTAGACTGGGCTACATTTGCAAGATGGAAAAGTGCATTAAGAGCTGGGTGACATGATGTCAGGTAAAGGATTTCCTATAATATGTCAATCTATAGAAAATTTTCATATGAAAGTGTTTCATTGTGTTGTTTTGATTGTGAGATAAGTTTCACAGTTTGCACTGTATTATTCTTGTGGTCTAGATGTTAAAGGGGAGAGTGCTTATTCTGCCCATTCTGGAGGAAGGGTCCACAGAACCACAACCACAGAATTCTGGAAGCCATTCATTGACATACAAACCTGTAAGTTATGTTTTACTTGTGTATATATATATATATATATATATATAAAATGAAACTGATACTTCCTACTGACACACTACAGCAAAAAATAGAAATCACTCACTTAAAACAATTGTTTAGCTGGTGAAAATACTACTGTTCCAATCATTTTGGCCACCACTGTATGAGGTGTTCAGATGTAAAAGACTAAAAATGTGCAGTTTGAAATTTTCTTCTAAAATGAGTATATTTTAAAGGCATAAGTGTCTTCAAGACTAAGTGTTGTATAATTAACAGGTGCAGACCGGCATGGAGGATTTGTGCCTTGGGGATGAGACAACGTCATCCCAGACTGTCGCCCTTTGTTACGGACCGTGCCACTGAAGCCACTGACTTGTTGCCTGGGAATTTCTCCAGCTTGCAGTATATTATATTGATGGACATAAGTCTTCATGTGTGATTTTTTTTTTTTTTTTTTTCTCTGGTCACTTGTAACATGTTTTAAATTGTCATATGTATTGTCTGGTGGACACTTTGTTTGGCTTAGTTTTAATAGCAAATGTTTGGAATGATTCTCATGTGGTAATCATTCATTTTTGAGTGTTCTGCTGCTGCAATGTTGACAAATGGTCGGATAAAATGCTGCACCCATTTGAAAATTGTTTTAAAAAGAAATAAACCTCATTAAATTGATGTTTACATTTGCATTTTTTTTGTGTTTTTCTAACTGTATTACAGAAAAACAATAATAATTTTACATTCGTTTGTGATTATTTATTATTATTGGTAAATATAAAGGTAGCAAGGCAATAAGACAACAAATAACCCAATGATTAGCTTATGTTTAACCCAGCAACACAGTTAACCTGACCCACTGGTTGGGTCAAATAAACAACCCAGCATTCTGGGTCAAATGGTTAAACCCAGCACTTGGGTCAAAACAACCCAACGCGTGTTCTGTCCCATAGTTACCCAGCAGCTGGGTTAAGGTTGGGTTATTTTTTAACCCAGCACTTTTTAGAGTGTACGCTAACATATTCTGTATCATAATCAAATCAATTTTTACAGAAATATTAAACCTGAGATCAGTCGTTGTATCTTCACTCTTATAATCTAATGGTTGATCCATAGACGCTTCTCTCCTCATAGACACACAGCTGGTCTCTGGTTCTGATCTCTTCTGCTGAACTGAACTATAACAGGGAAGATTAAAGTGAATCCTTTAAATTACCAAATTTAACAATATACATATTATCATATTATCATTATTGTCATATTATCATTTCATTTATTCTACTTTGTTACAAAAGATGTTAAAAAGAACGGAGTGCTTTCACTAATGAGTCCCTCTGTGCAACACTATGTATTAAATTATTAGATAAAAAAAAACTATTTGCAATGTACAAGAATTTCTCATATATTGTAGCAATATATATGCACTATTTTGATAATATAAAATGACGTTTTAATAATATTTATAAAATGTACCTGAGATCAGTGTTTGTATCTCCACTCTTAAACTTTATTATTTGATCCATAGACGCGTCACAGCTGGGTTCTGATCTCTTCTGCTGAACTGAACTATAACAAAAAGATTAAACTGAATCCTTTAAATGACTGTATTTAACAAAGTACATATTATCATTTCATTAACACTATTTTATTACAAAACATGTTAAAGAGAACTCAGTGCTTTCACAAATGAGTCTCTCTGTGTAATACTGTTAAAATATCAGATAAAAGATAAAAAAAAAAAAAAAATACCTATTAGCAATGTAAAAGAAGAATTTTTCATATATTGTAGAAATATATATGCACTATTTTAATAATATTTATCACACGACTCCATGGAATACTCTATTCACCACATTCCGAAGTATGATACTCCCAGATAACAACTGGTGAAAACACAGGTTTATCCGGGTTACTGCCTGGAGTCGGTGCTGTTTGCTTACTGGGAGCATTTTTTCTTCATGGAAACTTTGCGTTTGGTTGGCTAATAAGATATTAAAACTCAATTAAATATTAAATATCGCTCTCTCATTTCATACAAATGCAGCTGCTATCATTTTGCAATGACTGTTTTGTACACAGTAATGGATTATAAGATAACTAACAAACTGGTTAGACTTTGAAACACTTTTATCTTAAATTGATATCTTTTATCTGAAAAGTTGTGTAATAAGTGGATTGAGTGCACCGTACCCCTTACATGTCTGTTTAGTTTTAAATGACCTCTTCTTAGCAACTGCCTTCCTCATGGAAGCTTTGTGTTCAAATAATTCAACTCAGATCAATGTTTTGTGTTCAATTTACTTTTGTGGCAAGTAGCCGTGTAATAAGCTGGATAATGTACATCCAGCCAGCTGCTATCACAAAATGAAGCCCTTCAGTCTTGTACAACAGCCTTCTGCTTCACGTCAAGCCTGTTGGGCTTTATTGTGCGATAGCAACCGGCTGGTTGTACATCATCTCTTACTTATAAAATGTACCTGAGATCAGTCTTTGAATCTCCACTCTTAAACTTTATTATTTGATCCATAGATGCGTCACTCCTCAGAGACACACAGCTGGACTCTGCTTTTGATCTCGTCTGCTGAACTGAACTATAAAAGATAGAGATTAAAGTGAATCATTTAAATGACCATAATTAACAAAGTACATACTCCTATATTATCATTTATACTATTTTATTAAAAAAGATGTTAAAAAGAACGCATTCACATATGAGTCTGATGATAAATGATCCCAGCCGAGGAAAAAGGGTCTTATCTAACTAAACAATTGGTTATTTTCATTTTAAAAATACAATTTAAATACTTTTTATTCTCAAACGCTCATCTTGCCTTTCTCTCCCTGAACTAGGGATGCACCGAAATGAAAATTCTTGGCCGAAACCGAAAACCGAAAAAGAGGAAACCAAGGCCGAAAACCGAAACACTGAAAGAAATTATGCCAATTATTAGTACCATTGCATTTGTGGCTATGACTGTGTACTAACCTTACTAAAATCAAGGCATTGCAATTGCATAAATTAATATTAAAGTTTCAAAGAATAAATCGTTGAGGTTGAGCTTGTCGTCTGCCTGACATTTGAGAAAGATTTGAGAGAGTGCATTTAAATAGGGCCAGTGCGTAAATTAAAATTTTTGTCAAATGTTTAAAATATCTAGCAGAAATATGGCTACAATCTGATAGTCACATATATAGTAGCCTAAGGGGCCGTTCACATATCGCGTCTTTTGCGCGCTCAAGTTCATTTTTTCAAATGTAAACGCACGGCAGCCGCGCTCATAACGGAAGTTTTTTTCAGGCGCGTCTGTATGGGGTTAGAATCGTTGCATAATTCCAAATAAATACATTATGATCCACAAATAAATGTAAAGCGATTGACAAAAACAAAGCATATTCACAAAATAAATAGAATGAGATCCACAAATAAATCTTAGAGTTCCACAAACATAAATTATATTCACAAGTAAAAAAATTAGAATTGCAAATAAAAAACATACTCACAAATATTTTTTTTATTTTACAAACACAACTTTGCCCGGCATTTATATGTGAATCGCGTACTGTGCATTTGTAGATCGCTGCGCGTATTTGTGGATTGCTTTCTGTGCATTTGTGGATCGCAGCGCATATTTGTGGATTGCTCTCTGTGCATTTGTAAATCGCTGCGTGTATTTGTGGATTTTGAAACATTTCAAGCGTCAAGACGCACACTGATCCACAAATGCATGGACTCCACCCACCTTCTACTTAAGCCAATCAGATACCGGCCACGTGGGGCTGACCAATCGTTGCATGTTCTCGCTCCAACCAGTCACGTTTTGCCTTACAATCAGTGCGGGACCAGCCGTAATTCAGGACAATTAACCAGTCTCTTCAAAATGGACGATTAGGACAGTGGTGCTCATCACAGCATTATTGTAATAATATCTAAAATAAAACAAGTAATGTTATGTGTAATGTAATCAGTGTTTCATGTATCACTGAGTCGATGCGTGTTTTGACCGTGAGTGTGTTTAGCAAACTGGTATTCTACGGTGACCGGGAGGGGAGGTCTTCGGTTCACTTAGTTTTGTCGTGGCCACGACATATAAACTCGTGAGAACGTGATAATATAACACAGCCACGAGATATTAATTTGTGGGAACGTTATATTATGTCGTGGCCACGAGACCGTTTTGTCGAGAGAACGACTTCCATTTCTCGTGGCCACGTCTTATTATGATGAGGGAACGGCATATTTTTCTCATGCATAAACAAACCTTCGTGACCATAGCAACCTGGGATTATCAGAGTTGTTTAAAACATTTTTACTAACATGAAACATTTCATTTAATATTTGTATATTCTTCTTCTTCTTCTTCTTCTTCTTCTTCTTATTATTATTATTATTATTAATAAGAACGTTATGTAAGATCGAAATTAAGGGAAAATATAAAAATATAATAATAGGCTAATAATAATGATGTTGATGAAGATGATGGTGATAATAATGGCCTAATAATAATATACAAATATTTTGAAGACGATTGAGGGATGGGTAAAAATGTTTTCTTGTATGCCTATGTTACTTAGACTACTTTAGGTAACGTTTATTCATTATAAACTTAATATGAATGCTGTTTACATTGCGTGCAATATAATAATTTATATTATAAAACAATAAAAGAAATTATGAAATAATCTATAATAATTAATATAATAATTTATTAATTCAAAATAAAATAATAATGAATCCACCATCTCTGATAATCCCGGGTTGCTATGGTCACGCAGGTTTGTTTATGCAATAAACTGGTGTCCACAAGAAAAATATGTCGTTCCCTCAACATAAGTCGTGGCATAAGTATGTCGTTACCTCGACAAAACGTTCTCCTGCCCACGATGTAATATCACGTTCCCACAAATTAATATCTCGTGGCTGTGTTATATTATCACGTTCTCACGAGTTTATATGTCGTGGCCACGACAAAACTAAGTGAACCGAAGACCTCCCCTCCCGGTCACCGTAGAATACCAGTTTGCTAAACACACTCACGGTCAAAACACGCATCGACTCAGTGATGCATGAAACACTGATTACATTACACATAACATTACTTGTTTTATTTTAGACATTATTACAATAATGCTGTGATGAGCACCACTGTCCTAGTCGTCCATTTTGAAGAGACTGGTTAATTGTCCTGAATTACGGCTGTTACTGATTGTAAGGCAAAACGTGACTGGTTGGAGCGAGAACATGCAACGATTGGTCAGCCCCACGTGGCCCCGGTATCTGATTGGCTTAAGTAGAAGGTGGGTGGAGTCCATGCATTTGTGGATCAGTGTGCGTCTTGACGCTTGAAATGTTTCAAAATCCACAAATACGCGCAGCGATTTACAAATGCACAGAGAGCAATCCACAAATATGCGCTGCGATCCACAAATGCACAGAAAGCAATCCACAAATACGCGCAGCGATCTACAAATGCACAGTACGCGATTCACATATAAATGCCGGGCAAAGTTGTGTTTGTAAAATAAAAAAAATATTTGTGAGTATGTTTTTTATTTGCAATTCTAATTTTTTTACTTGTGAATATAATTCATGTTTGTGGAACTCTAAGATTTATTTGTGGATCTCATTCTATTTATTTTGTGAATATGCTTTGTTTTTGTCAATTGCTTTACATTTAATTGTGGATCATAATGTATTTATTTGGAATTATGCAACGATTCTAACCCCATACGTCTGCGGCATGCTGCAAGCGGACCACGGGTCACGTGACAAGATTCAACCAATTAGCTTAATCCTTTCCCGTAACAACATTGAAAGCTCAGCCAAGACGGAGAAAAACAGCTGAACATAGCTGTACATTTTTAAATAAATCTAGTAGCAGAGCTACAGCAAGTGATTTTTAGTGCTGGAAATCCGTTTGTCCTCTGATGAAACTTCGGCGTCTTCATTGAGAGTGCGGGTCATGGTTGCTTAGCAACGGCAGACGCCACGGGAGCGCAAGCTACAGAGCACTTTGCAAAGGAGGAGAAATCCTAGCGTTTTCCACGGGTTTTTACGATATGTGAACAGCCCCTAGAGTGTACTTTTCATTGTTTTCACTCCGTGGTCCGTCTCAACCTCACACCGCAGACATGTTGCTTCAGACAAGCACGTGCAGGCCGCGGTTTCTGTTTGCGTCATCACAACATACTGTTTCGGCCGTGTTGTTTCGGTGATAAAAATCTTTCGGCCGAAAACCGAAAATGCACTTTTGGGCCATTTTCGGCCGAAAATTTTCGGTGCCCGAATATTCGGTGCATCCCTACCCTGAACTCTGTGTATTCTGGTTCAAGACAGTTAGGGTATGTTGAAAAACTACATCATATTTTCTCCAAAGAAAACATCCTACATCACTGCAGAAATACCGCCTCAGTCTTTGCAAAGTAAACATACAAAGAAGATCAAACACCCTCAAAAAAAAAAAAAAAGGTAAGGTAAGGTAAAACAGCGATATAGGATGATTTCGAAGTTGAGGGAGAACGTGAGATGGGAGTTTTTCGACATACACTAACTGTCATGAACCGCAAAAAAAAAACAAAAAAAAAAACAGTCCAGGCAGAGCAAGACAAGACGAGCATTTGGCATTAACAAGAATATATATTGTATTATTTTTATTAAAATAACCAATCGTAACACTAGATAAAAGCCTTCTTTCTCAGCTGGAATCATTCACAACCACATTTGTGATCGTTTGAAGCCGCATTTAAACTACATTTTGGAAGTTCAAAATCGGGGCACCATATCAGTCCATTGTATGGAGAAAAACGCTGAAATGTTTTCCTCAAAAAACAATTTCTTTACGACTGAAGACAGAAAGACATGAACATCTCGGATGACAAGGGGGGGGTGAGTAAATTATTTGTAAATTGTTGTTTTGAAAGTGGACTTCTCCTTAAAAAAAAAAAAAAAAAAAAAAAACCCTACCAGTATTAGCAATGTATAAGAAGAATTTCTCATATATTGTAGAAATATATATGCACTATTTTGATAACATAAAATGACACGTTTTAATAATATTTATAAAATATACCTGAGATCAGTCTTTGAATCTCCACTCTTAAACTTTATTATTTGATCCATAGATGCGTCACTCCTCATAGACACACAGCTGGACTCTGCTTCTGATCTCTTCTGCTGAACTGAACTATAAAAGATAGAGATTAAAGTGAATCATTTAAATGACCATAATTAACAAAGTACATACTCCTATATTATCATTTACACTATTTTATTAAAAAAGATGTTAAAAAGAACACATTCACATGAGTCTCTCTGTGTAACACTGTTAAAATATCAGATAAAGATTATATATTATATATATATATATATATATATATATATATATATATATATATATATATATATATATATATATAAGCAATGTACAAGGACAATTTCTCGTATATGCATTTTGATAATATAAAATTACATTTTAATAATATTTATAAAAGTACTCTTCTGCTGAACTAAACTATAACAAAACAAATTTAATCCTTTATGATGATTATAATTTTTTTTTAAGTTTTAATATTTTTAAAAACACTCTATGAGGAGGCTTTTTGACCTTTTTTTTAAAAAACCTTAATTTTAACTTAAAAACCTCCAAACAGCGGAGACTCCCATCTACCATCATTCAAGATGATTTAATACAGTGTTTATTCACAGTACCTGCATCCTGGAGAAAAATCTTCATCTGTGGATGTTTGTGTGTCATCCATGATGAAACAGAATCCGATCTCCAGCACTGACTGTGAATGGAAATGACAAACAAACACAATAATTCAGCTGAACGGATCCTGAGAAAAACGGGATCATGAGACGCAGCGTTCACTCAGATACACAAAACGCCAACGAAACCATGTTAATTTGCTTGAAAAATAAGATATTAAAACATACGCCATTCTGAGAAATATGGCGTCTCAGCAAATATGGCAAATCAACAAATATGAATGCGGAAGTCACCTGTAAAGCACCTGAGCACTGAGCACGCTCCTTATTTACACACAGATTCACATTCACACCGCAAAATCCACCGCCTTTCTATGAAGCAGCTACACGTAAAATCATGGTTTAACTTTAATAAAGGTTCCGAATCGATTCTGGCTGTTTAAGTGGAGAAACAACAACTCTGAACATTTGCTTTCACTTTTGATTTGTGACGAGAAAATTAATGATGGCGTCACTTAACGAACGCGATGTCAAGCCTTTTCCCCCGAATTAACGATATCAGGCATCGAACTAGCATAGTATTTGGATTCACCAGATCAAACTTACCTTCAATATTCGCCTATCGCGCGTAAGGGAGCGTCTTTAAATCCCACACAGAGTGGGAAAACGTTTGTGACGTCAAATCAATCGTTCTAATAACATTCGTTTTTTTTAGTATACAAAATTATTTCCAAATCGGAAATTAGACATGAACGGCCTCTCAAATCGTATTTACCACTACGAAACTATGGGTATTTAAGAAGAAAAAAAAACTAGTCACATAGTTCACAAACTCTCTCTAACACAGGAAAAATAAACTTTAACATATTACAAATAAAGATAAATGTTAGAAGTATACAGAATAACAAAACCCCGAAATACTCAGTTGAAGCTCAAACACAATAAAACAGAAAAATATGCTCTACCACACTGACTTTACAAAACACAAATACTACTACAAATTAGAAACAACTCACCAAAAATAATCACACATATACATCAACACACATCTTAACAACAATATTTTTGTTTAACTGGCATGGGTGGCCAATAGAACTAACTACATTAAACAGATTTCACAGAGAACAGGTAAACCCTACTTACCTTTCCATAAAGACACAGAACTGTAGCTGAACAACAGCTCCACCCATGTCAAGATGGGCTCAGGGCTCACCTACAAAACACAGCTCCACCCTCCCCTTTGAGACGGAGAACACGTTCTTCTTCTTCTTCTTTTGATTTGATTGGCGGTTGACAACCAACTTTAAAGGTGCATTACCGCCACCTACCAGACTGGTGTGTGGAACAGTACATGACAAAACAACGGAGCTTAGGGAGAAAAGAAACAAATAAAGCTTTACAGTTGTTCCCAAAAAAACATTATATTATTTCTATCAAACCTGTGTTTTTGAGATAAATCATGAGATGTTTAACACTTTGAGTACTTCCTTTTAATAGATTCTGAACATTAATATTTGCAATGTCATTCTCTAGCACTTGAAACATTTGGGAGAACACATTACATCTTCCCTAGATGCATAAAGGTTTTAGAGCCATACATTGCTATGGCTCAGAGAGCAATGCATTTATACATTTACATTTAGTCATTTATCTAAAATGACTTACAAATGAGGACAATAGAAGCACTTAAAATTCAACAAAAGAGCAATGATATTCCGCATCTTAAAAAAGCACTTCTTGTGCTTATCCTAATACTGTGTTGTTTCCTGAATGATCCACAACTGTTTTTGTTTGTTTGTTTAGTGATAGTTGTTCATGAGTCCCTTGTTCGTTCTGAACAGAATGAAGAATGAAAATCATATTTTTTAAATTTATTACTGCCTTTCAGAAGATACATAAAATGCATGTTTCCCAGAATACAAATTAAATTTACCCTGATCTTCAAATTCAAAAAAGTTTTCACCCTCCGGCTCTTAAAGCATTGTCTTTGCTGTGGGTCATTCAGGTAACAACACAGTATTACAACTCAATTCAAGGTCATTTTTATAAACTCAACTATTATTTTCTCTTGTGGATTATATGTAAACGTCTTTTATGTGAAATATCTTATTCAAGTCAGTACTAAATAAACAATAACATGCATTTTGTATGATCCCTCTTTCTTACTTGTTATTTTAGTTTATTTATAACTGGCACATGGACACTTTACAGTTGGTTTCATGACTGTAAGTCATTCTCTTCAAATGCTATTGAAGTTAGAAAAGTGTATACTAATGTGGTGTGTAACTACTTTGCGAATCTCAAACGTCTAACATTAAGCCATCTTTATTTCAGCAAAAGATCTTGAGGCAGGAACAACAAGCTCTCTATTATATAGGGATAAAAAAAAAAATAATATACAGGAAAAAGTGTAGAATTGCACTGTCTGTTTACTCACCTGAGTGAGAGTTGTTGAGACAGGTGAAAAGTGTTTGGTTAATGATGAATATTGACCTATTGTGCGTACTGTTGTGGCTTTTAACCACTGTTAGCAGGGGATAATCGCTGCATTTGGGGTAATTAAAAGAAAAAAAAAAAAAGATTAAAATGATTATTGTGTAAGGTCCCAAGAAGGTTGCACTGTCTGTTCGTTCACACAGGCACAGCTGATTTGCAGCTGCCTTTAGCAGAGACTTTACCAAATACCTCGATTGATCAAAAAAAGAAATGACAGGCCTTGCTAAATCACAATAACTTAAATGTATCAAACAAACACAGAGTTTTTACAGCTTTTTTGTTTGTACTCTCCTTAATAGTACAAATAGTATAAATATCTAATTCTTTAAGTACCACAGAAAAAAAGAGGTTTCTGATAGCTAAATTTACAACGATAAATATGAAACTTAAGTATAATCAAGAGATTGATAATGTAAGCCTCATTTTCCAATTTCTTGTCATAGTTCAAAAATCCAAATATTACATGTTCATATAGTTAAAAAAAGTTGGACAACACTTTGTCATTTATAAATCTAGAAACCTCCCACCATAGCCTCTTTGTATATTGACAATGCCAGAAAATATGAGGTACTGTTTCTGGGTGTGATGTACAAAATGAACAGTTTACATCTATTTCTTCAATAAATCTGTTTAAAAAATGCTTAGTAAGGTAAAACTTGTGCAGTATCTTAAAATAAATTTCTTTACTTTTACTTGTAATAAGATATTTATTAGGTATTACTCAGACTTTCCTCTAATCAATAGTTCTGATAAACTAAGACCAATAGAAAAGAACACGTGATTTACTAACAATTTTTTTTGAAATAATGAACGTATAGCCTTATTATTATTATTATTTTGCTAGATGAAAAACAAATTCTACCACAGAAAGTGTCAGCAGGGTGAAGAAAAGAAGCATATTTAGAGTATGAAATACCTTTACATAAAGACATAATACTAAAAGAGATATCTCCAATTTCTGAGGCATATTCTTTTGGGGTTACAGGGAATTCAAATATGAAATAAATTCATCAGTCAAGAGTTCAACAGCTGACCCACCAAAAGAATCCCTTTGTCAAACCAAGTTTTCATGAATATACTCTTGTGTTTATACAGAATATTACAATTATTCCATATGTAATACTGGTACGGAGAAAAATTGTGCTTGTAAACTAACTTCCACCCCAAAAGTGCTTGCCTGTGAAAAGCTGACAATTTAACAGGCAGTTTTTAAATTTTGTAATCACACATTAACAAAAGTGAGAGACCACCAAGCTGAACAAAAACAGTATTAGATACTATATTCCACACAGAAGAAGGGTCTTTCAAAAAATACTTTAACCAGTTAATTTTGAAAGTGAAAAAAAAATCTATATAATCAAGACCATTTTTATATGAATTATCACAGATTTCCTGATATAATGCACACAATTTTTCCACAGAAAATTTATCATTGTTTGATCAGTTAACTTATTTATTTTACTATCTGAATGAATTGAAGAAGCAACATAAGTAAGCCTAGAAATACCTTCTGCTTTAGCCAACAGAGCACGACCTTTAAACGATAAATCCCTCTGTAGCCAAATGTTAAATCTATCACAGGATTAAAATTTAATGAGATTCTGTAACGTTCATGTTTGGAAATAGCCATACCTAAATAAATTGGAACATCCTTAATAGGAATATTACAAATAGATTTGTCATGACAACTCTTCAAGGCCAACAATTCACATTTTTGCAAATTCAAGCAAAGACCCGAGGCACTTGAAAAAAATCTCACTAATTTTGATCGCCGACTGAATTTGACAAGCATTTTTCAAAAAAAGAGCTGTGTCATCGGCCAACTGACTTATCAAGACACTTCATGCTTCAACTTGAATACCTTCTAAATCACTTGTTTTAATAAAATGGTTAAATGCCTGAGCAACAAAAAAAAAAGTAAACTGAAACTGGGCAACCTTGCCTCACACCTCTTTTCAAATAAAATGTTTGTGTGATGCCTTGACTTAATTTTACTGAACTATTACCACCCGCGTAGAGTTTTCATGGCATTGCTGAAATAGCTCCCGAACCCAAAGCATTCTAAACAATAAAAAAAATAAATAAAAGGATGCTCGACAAGTCAAGTCAAGTCACCTTTATTTATATACCGCCTTTAACAATACAGAATTGTGACAAGGCGGCTGTACAGTATTAAATAGGAAACAGTACATCAAGGCAAACCAAAGGCAACATTAAACACTCACATTATAGGTAAAGGTAGTTAATCAAAAACAATAAAATAAAATGCAATATTGTGTTAAGAGAAAGTGTCCCCAACTAAGCAAGCCAGAGGCGACAGCGGCAAGGAACCAAAACTCCATAGGTGACAAATTCAGGGCTGTAGAGGTCGTCTCTAGGTGCTGATCCACCATCTGGGCTGGGTTCGGACTGGATCCGGGGGACTGCAGTGACCATCTGATCTGGATACGGACTGGATCTGGTGGTTAATGTGACCTCGGAATAAGAGAGAAACAGACTAATATTAGCGTAGATGCCATTCTTCTGACGATGCACCGAGTACATCGGGTGTTATGGGAAGTGTTCCGGTTCCGGTTGACCTAATTAGTGCAGCCTAACAATCCTTTAACGGATTTGAATTATAAGAATGTGGATTTGTTATGTGTAAGCAAGGTTAAAGAGATGGGTCTTTAATCTAGATTTAAACTGACAGAGTGTGTCTGCGTCCCGAACATTGTAGGGTAGATTGTTCCAGAGTTTGGGTGCTAAATAAGAAAAGATCTGCCGCCCGCGGTTGATTTTGATATTCTCGGTATTATCAAATTGCCAGAGTTTTGAGAACGCAGCGGACGTGAGGGACTATAATGCGATAGAGCTCACTCAGGTACTGGGGAGCTAAA
>NW_026129606.1:0-43870 GCF_022985175.1 Labeo rohita | reverse complement strand
ACTCACTTCTGCAGTAAGTGAAGCTGGATCACGAATGATGTTACTGACTACAGATCAGGAAAACGTAAAGTACAGTAATTTAAAAACAATAACTCTTATCTGTGAAAGAGGAAGAAAGTATTAATAACAAGAATATTAAATAATTTGTCATTTTTACCCATTAATTCATAGTTAATTAATAGTTTTCATACAATGCCTGTTTACATTATAAATAGGAGTTTTTTTTTTAATTAAGATAAATTATTTAAATCTTAGTTGTTTTGAAGTTTTGTTGCTTTTTTAAAATGGACGTATATCATCCTTTCATTCTGACATATCCAGCTAAAGTATTTTATTTGTTTTGAATCATTTTTATCAACAGCAGGTTAGATTCTTTATAAAAAAAAAAAAAAAAAGGAAGCCACTGCATAGCAGAATGTACAAAAAAAAATACATTGTAGCATGTCAGCAGATTAATGATCCACATTTGTTTAGTAATTTTAATAATTAATGCTAATAAAAAACATTTGTCGGCTAAAGGTTTGTGAGCTTTCAAGTATTTCATTTTTTACTACTGACAATAGATGAATAAAAATGAATGTATAATAATTAAAAACAGTAACTGTGAGGAAAAAAAGCTCAAAATGTTTTAATATGTCATCTTCAAACAAGCATGTTCAGACACTGTGTATCTTACTCCTGAAACAGGTGAGAATTTTCTGTCTGATCTCTTTAGTTTTAAAACCATAAACAAGTGGATTTACAAGGGGAGGAAACACAAAAAACGTTATGGAAAACATCCTGCGTATGTAAGCTGGAACACTTTCAGATCGATGTGCAACTAGAGGAAAAAGAGTATTGAACTCCAAGAAAAGAAAGATGACCAAATGAGTGCCACATGTCTGAAGTGCCTTATTCTTTGCATCAGACTGCTTATTAGTAATACAGGTGATTAATATATGAATATATGTAAATACCACAACAGAAAATGCAAGGACGTGATACAAAACCAGCGTAAACAATCCATAGATATTGTTCACTCTTGTGTCTTCACACATGAGTTTCATTATCGATGGATTATAGCAGATGAGATCTGTCATGTGCGTCTGGCAAATTTTGTAATTCAGAAAAAAAGAGAGAAAAGAACAATTATTACAGTAAAATTAAAAAGCCACATCCCAGTTATGATTTTCACCAAGTTATTGGTATTCATAATGGCTCCATACCTCAGTGGGGAGCAGATAGCGATATACCTGTCAAAGGCCATAGCAGTAAGAATAACATACGATGCACTACCATACAAATGTACTATAAACCCTTGAAGCATACATGCAGGGTACGATATTGATGTGTCCTGAGACCATATACTATACAGCAGCTGAGAAAAAGGTTTGTTGCACCCATTGTGTCATTGATAGGCATGTTAAGCAACAGTATGTACATTGGTTTGTGAAGATTCCTGTTCAAGCAAATAGTGACAACAATTGTAACATTGCAGAGTAAGATAAACAAGTATGTTGTTAACCCAAATAAAAATGCAGGATAAATGCTCGTCTCAGGCAGTTCCAAAAGAGTGCAAAGTCAGGACCAGTGAGAGGACAGATCCATTTGGATACATGGTAAATGTTACTTAGTGATGACCTGTTAAAAAAAATTTTAAACTAAGTTGAATATTGGGTAATTTGCATTTTCAGTATATATAAACTAATGAAGCATTTAGATTAAATCTAAATCTCACCTAACCGTTGAATCTGTGTTGCTGTCCAAACTTGAGCAGTAATTTTTTCATTTTTCCTTGTTGCATCTTATACATCCTTGAAAAGTCATCAGTACTTTTACCTACAGCACATTTGATTCTCCACAACATATTCAGTAAGACAAAATGATGGCAGGACATTCACATATCAGAAGCTAAAGGTGGCAGCTTATCTTACTTCGGTGTTGTTGGAAAGTGCTTTGTTGTTTTCGTCATCTTATTTATACTTGTGTGTTTACTATGGGAATGGACGATGGCATTTAGCATGCGCACATTAGATTCTAACCAAGTGACATGCTCTACAGATCAATATTTTTACATGAGACAGAAGTCTAAGTATATTGCCCTCTGCTGCCCACTGAAATAGAGTGCAGTTATATATATACAATGTATTAAATATTTTCATAAGTATAATTTAACATCATTGAATCAGTTTGTTTTGATAAATACATATTTTAATTTATTACTTTCTTAGATGTATTACTTTCCAGTTTAAAGTTTAAATAAATAAACTTTGCTATCAAAAAAGTGTCACAAACACACACACACTGAGATGGAGGAACGAGAGGTGAGTGGCAATCCAATCCAATGTTTTATTAACAAGCTTGTTTGCTGAACAACATGGTGAAAAGCAGAATAAAGAGTTCTTAACTGAATGGTTTTGTAGCGTTGAGATGACACAGAGTCCAAGTATTGAGCCACGCCAATCTCCAGAGCACAATGTAGCAGTCCACGTGGAAACAGCATAGAGACAAGGAAGTTAGCATGTGAACGGTAGACCAGACAATGAGTGTGTGCGTGAGTGTCTCTTAAATAGGGCGTGGCTCAATGAGGTCCAGGTGCAACAGATTAGAACTCGGATGATGATGAATGAGTGGGCGGTGCTACCGGAGGTGTGGCAGATGGAGGTGGCTGTGGTGAATGCCTGACACTACCCCCTCCTCCAGGGGCGGCTCCCGACGCCCTTACACGACGCCGAGGGCGACCACGACCGCGAGGGGCAGGACGATCCGGGTGACTCCTATGGAAGTCCAGAAGTAAGGTGGGATCTAGGATGTCATCTCTGGGTACCCAGGACCATTCCTCGGGTCCGTACCCCTCCCAGTCCACGAGGTATTCTAGGTGGCCCCCTCGATGCCGTGAGTCCAAGATCTCGTGAACCGTGTAGATGGAGGGTTGGTCCAGGACTTCTGGAGGAGGAGGTTCCGCTTCAGCTCCCGGGGTTTCTGTGGCAGAGGGATAGAAGGGTTTAAGGAGTGACACATGGAACGTGGGGTGTATGCGGTACCTGGGAGGGAGCTGAAGCTGAAAGGTGACATCGTTGATCTGCCTCAGGATCTTGAACGGACCAATATAGCGGGGACTCAGCTTGCGGCAGGGCTGACGCAGACGAAGGTCACGGGTGGATAGCCAGATCTGATGCCCAGGTTGGTATCCCCAGGTCTGGTGAGCAGCAAACCTCTTGTGTCTGCTCCTGAAGATGGTGATGAGCTGAGTCCCACACTCTTGTCTCCCAAAACCAGTGGTCAACAGCTGGAACATGGGAAGGTTCCTCCGTCCAGGGGAACAGCGGAGGCTGGTAACAGAGTACGCACTGGAATGGTGTTAAGCCGGTGGTATCTTGGCGCAGAGAGTTCTGTGCGTACTCGGCCCATGGGAGGAACCTGCTCCAGCTGTGCTGGTCCTCGTGACAGTATGCCCGGAGGTAACGTCCCAGCTCTTGGATCTTTCTCTCTGTCTGGCCATTGGTCTGTGGATGATAACCGGAGGAAAGATTAACAGAAACACCAAGAAGCTTGAAGAAAGCTTTCCATACGTGAGAGATGAATTGAGGTCCCCAGTCCGACACGATCTCCTCAGGCAAGCCAAAGTGACGAAACAGCTGTTGGAACAGATGTTCAGCAGTCTCCAATGCAGCTGGGCAACCCCTTAAAAGGGAAAACTTGCACATCTTAGAGAAACGATCCACCATAACTAGGATACAGGTGTTACCTTCGGAGCCCGGGAGATCGGTCACGAAGTCCACTACTATATGGGACCAGGGCCTCTGTGGGATGGGTAGTGGTACCAGTTTTCCTGTAGGAAGTTGACAAGGAAAGGTAGACATAGCACAGACAGAGCAGCTCTGGACGTACCTGATGGTATCACGGCGCATACTGGGCCACCAGTATCGGGTTTGAAGGAGCGAGAGGGTCCGTTGGCTACCTGGGTGTCCAGAGCCCGGATACTGATGAGCTGTGCCCAGAAGGGTTAGTCGTTGGGAACGAGGAACAAAGATCTTACCTTCTGGGCATTCCGGCGGAGCGGGCTCCTGGAGGGTGGCGTGCCTGATGTTGTTGTCCTGCTCCCAGAGGATGGGGCTGATGATCAGGTTGGAGGGTATGATGGGTTCCGGTTCAACAGGGTGGTCAGCAGAGAACTGTCGTGATAGAGCGTCAGCAGATATAAAGGGAAGGGAAGTTCAGGATCTGGGTGATGTAGTAAGGGTGCGGTGCTGAAAATCTCCTTAAGCTGTTGGAAAGCTTCGTGAGCAGAGGGGTTCCAGATGAGAGCTTTCCGTTTACCCCTCAGGAGGGAGGTTAACGGAGCCGTGATGGAACTGTAGTCCTTGATGAAGCGTCTGTAGAAATCGTAAAATCCTAGGAAACGTTGAAGTTCTTTAACAGTGAGGGGTTGTGGCCATTCTTGAATAGCGGAAACTTTCCCCTGATCCATCTGCACGCCCTCGGCAGTGATGATGTATCCCAGGAACTGTACGGATGGACGATGGAACTCACATTTTTCAAGTTTGAGATAGAGGCTGTGATCATGTAGTTTGTGGAGGACCTGCTGGACGTGCTGGCGATGTTCGGCCAAGTTCCGGGAGTAGATCAGAATATTGTCAATATAGACAACCACGAACCGATGGAGGAACTCCCGGAACACCTCGTTCATAAACATTTGGAAGACGGATGGGCTGATGGATAAGCCGTACTCATAGTACTCATACCCGGTACTCATAGTGGCCAGCAGGTGTCACAAATGCCGTCTTCCATTTGTCGCCCGCACGAATACGAACGAGGTTGTAAGCACTCCGCAGGTCCAGGTTCGTGAAGACTTGGGCTCCACAAAGCTCTTCGAGGGTGGCTGGGACCAGAGGGAGCGGGTATGGTTGTTGCTTGATCTGAGAGTTGAGTTGACAGTAATCGATGCAGGGACGTAAACCTCCATCCTTTTTGCCCACGAAGAAGAAGCTGGAAGTGGCCGGCGAGGTGGATGGTTGGATGAATCCTTGACTCAGAGCCTCTGCAATATACTCCTCCATTGCCTGGCGCTCCAGGATGGACAAAGGATATACTCGCCCCTTGGGGAGCTGGGCCCCAGGTAGCAACTCGATGGCACAATCCCATGGCCGATGCGGTGGTAGGTGGGTGGCTGCTTGCTTGCTGATTACATCCTGGAATGCCATGTACTCAGCTGGGATCTCTGGGGTGAAGGATGGTTCAGGACTTTCCACTCGTGTAGAAGAAAGGTAGACTGGAACGGGAGGTGAATGAGGTACGTTGACAAGGCAGTCGGTTAGACAATGTTCACTCCAGCGGATGATGTCACACAGACCCCAGCGGAGTTCAGGACGATGTTGCTGTAGCCATGGGCGTCCCAGGATGATACTGACGGTGGAATCCTCCAGTACCAGAAACTTTACTATCTCTGAGTGAAACAGTCCCACTTGTAGTGTGATGAAAGGTGAAGAATGACGTATCCTCCCACGCCCCAATGGTTTTCCCTGAATCGTCTTTACTGCCAGTACTTGTGAATGTCGACAACGGGCAAGTTGAAGCTGATTTAAACAGTCCTGGGAGATAAAGTTGCCGGAGGATCCAGTGTCTACCAGAGCGGAAACACATATAGACACATGAGAAGTATGCAATGTCACGGGTACTAGAGTAAGAGAGGTGGTCTCAATCTCTGTGGAAAGGGTACTCACCACGGGGCGTGGGGGTCTGATGGGACAGGTACGGAGAAGATGACCAGGTCGTCCACAATAAATACATAATCCATTTGTGATGCGGTGATTTCGTTCGGTGCGAGACAGGCGAGTTGAGTCGATTTGCATGGGTTCTGGTACTGGGGAGCTAGCAGCCACCGAGGCAAGCTTTCTGAGGGCTGGCAGGCGCCTAGACGCTGGGAAACCTGAGTGGTTCTCTGCAGAAAGGACTCCAGTCCAATACTGTCGTTGTACAAAGCCATCGCAGCACGAATATCCGGATTGAGTCCCTGTCTGTAGGCTCCCAACAGCGCTGTCTCGTTCCAGCCGCTAGCTGCCACCAGCGTACGGAAGTGGAGAGTGTATTCATTCACAGAAGAAGTGCCTTGCTGAAGACGGAAGAGCTAGTCGGAAGTGGAAAGTGTACCGGTGGTCGTGCTGAAAACCTCTGAGAAATGGTTCGTGAATTGTTCATAGGAATGAATGATAGGATTTTCAGAGTTCCAAATAGCTTTTGCCCATTGTAGGGCCTTAACGGTGAGTAATGAAATAAGGAAGGCGACCTTTGCATTCTCCGACAGAAACATTTGTGGTTGCATCTGGATGAACAAGTTGATCTGAAGAAGGAAACCGCTACACTCAGCCGCCTCGCCCACAAACGTGGCGGGCATGGCCATGGGAGATCCTGAGGCAGATGAAGGCGCAGGTGTGGGTTGAAATGCCGCTTTCAAGGCATTCACCAACTCGGTGAGAAAGTTCGATACACCGGGTGTTTCGGTGCTCATCTTTTGTTGTTTTAGCGGTCTGGTTTTCTGTCACAAACACACACACACTGAGATGGAGGAGACGAGAGGTGAGTGGCAATCCAATCCAATGTTTTATTAACAAGCTTGTTTGGTGAACAACATTGTAAAAAGCAGAATAATGAGTTGGTGTTGTAGCGTTGAGATGACACAGAGTCCAGGTATTGAGCCACGCCAATCTCCAGAGCACAATGTAGCAGTCCACGTGGAAACAGCATAGAGAACAAGGAAGTCAGCATGTGAACGGTAGACCAGACAATGTGTGAATGCGCGAGTGTCTCTTAAATAGGGCGTGGCTCAATGAGGTCCAGGTGCAACAGATTAGAACTTGGGTGATGATGAACGAGTGGGCGGTGCTACCGGAGGTGTGGCAGATGGAGGTGGCTGTGGTGAATGCCTGGCAAAAAGCACATATTTACAGTAATTATTATTATTATTTTTACATTTATTCTAAATTAATAACTATGTGAATGCAGTAACAAATGATCAGACTTGCATATTTTATTTGTGAAATGATGTTCAACTAATAAACTGGTAGTCAACATACTTTCAAATCATCAGTCATCAAAACTCTGCAAAGAAACACTTCTTAAAGGGGTCATCGGATGCCCATTTTCCAGAAGTTGATATGATTCTTTAGGGTCTTAATGAAAAGTGTATAACATGCTTTGGTTAAAATTTCTCGATGTTAGTGTAAAAAACACCTTTTTTACCTCACCAAAAACAGCTCTGCAAAAATCAACCTATTCTGGTCGATGTTCCTTTAAATGTTAATGAGCTCTGCTGGCCCCTCTCTTCTCTCTGTGGAGTGACGAGCCTGTTTACTTTAGCTGCATTTAGCCATGTTTAGCCGTTAAATTTTCTAACTAGCTAGTTATTAGGAAAGGTGATTGCAAAGATTCATAAAAACCCCTTATACTCACTTCTGCTGTCAGTGAAGCTGGATCACGAATGATGTTACTGACTACAGATCAGGAAAACTTAAAGTACAGTAATTTAAAACAATAACTCTTATCTGTGAAAGAGGAAGAAAGCATTAATAACAAGAATATTAAATATTTTGTCATTTTTACCCATTAATTCATAGTTAATTAATAGTTTTCATACAATGCCTGTTTACATTATAAATAGGATTTTTTTTTTTTAATTAAGATAAATAATTTAAATCTTAGTTGTTTTGAAGTTTTGTTGCTTTCTAAAATGGACGTATATCATCCTTTCATTCTGACATATCCAGCTAAAGTATTTTATTTGTTTTGAATCATTTTTATCAAGAGCAGGTTAGATTCTTTATAAAAAAAAAACGAAGAAAGTAAGCCACTGCATAACAGAATGTACAAAAATACATTGTAGCATGTCAGCAGATCCACATTTGTTTACTAATTTTAATAATTAATGCTAATAAAAAACATTTGTCGGCTAAAGGTTTGTGAGCTTTCAAATAGTATTTCATTTTTTGCTACTGACAATAGATGAATAAAAATGAATGTATAATAATTAAAAACAATAACTGTGAGGAAAAAGCTCAAAATGTTTTATGTCATCTTCAAACAAGCATGTTCAGACACTATTTATCTTACTCCTGAAACAGGTGAGAATTTTCTGTCTGATCTCTTTAGTTTTAAAACCATAAACAAGTGGATTTACAAGGGGAGGAAACACAAAAACCGTTATGGAAAACATCCTGCGTATGTAAGCTGGAACACTTTCAGATCGATGTGCAACTAGAGGAAAAAGAGTATTGAACTCCAAGAAAAGAAAGACGACCAAATGAGTGCCACATGTCTGAAGTGCCTTATTCTTTGCATCAGACTGCTTATTAGTAATACAGGTGATTAATATATGAATATATGTAAATGCCACAACAGAAAATCCAAGGATGTGATACAAAACCAGCGTAAACAATCCGTAGATATTGTTCACTCTTGTGTCGTCACACATGAGTTTCATTATCGATGGATTATAGCAGATGAGATCTGTCATGTGCGTCTGGCAAATTTTGTAATTCAGAAAAAGAGAGAAAAGAACAATTATGACAGTAAAATTAAAAAGCCACATCCCAGTTATGATTTTCACCAAGTTATTGGTATTCATAATGGCTCCATATCTCAGCGGGGAGCAGATAGCGATGTACCTGTCAAAGGCCATAGCAGTAAGAATAACATATGATGCACCACCATACAAATGTACTATGAAGCCTTGCAGCAAACACGCAGGGTAGGATATTGATGTGTCCTGAGACCATATACTATACAGCAGCTGAGAAAAAAGGTTTGTTGCACCCATTGCGTCATTGATAGGCATGTTAAGCAACAGTATGTACATTGGTTTGTGAAGATTTCTGTTTAAGCAAATAGTGACAACAATTGTAACATTGCAGAGTAAGATAAATAAGTATGTTGTTAATCCAAATACAAATGCAGGATAAATGCTCGTCTCAGGCAGTTCCAAAGAGTGCAAAGTCAGGACTAGTGTGATGACAGATCCATTTGGATACATGGCGAATGTTGCTTACTGATGGCCTGTTTAAAAAAAATGTAAACTAAGTTGAATATTGAGTAATTGACATTTTCAGTATGTATAAACTAATGAAGCATTTAGATTAAATCTAAATCTCACCTAACCGTTGAATCTATGTTGCTGTCCAAACTTGAGCTGTCATTTTTTAATTTTTCCTTGTTGCATCTCATACATCCTTGAAAAGTCATCAGTACTTTTACCTACAGCACATTTGATTCTCCACAACATATTCAGTAAGACAAAATGATGGCAGGACATTCACATATCAGAAGCTATAGGCGGCAGCTTATCTTACTTCAGTGTTGTTGGAAAGCGCTTTGTTGTTGTCATCTTATTTATACTTGTGTGTTTACTATGGGAATGGATGATGGCATTTAGCATGCGCACATTAGATTCTAACCAAGTGACATGCGCTACAGATCAGTATTTTTACATGAGACAGAAGTCTAAGTATATTGCCCTCTGCTGCCCACTGAAATAGAGTGCAGTTATATATCCAAACAAAGCATTAAATATTTTCATAAATATAATTTTAAACCATTGAAACATTTTGTTTTTATAAATACATATTTTAATTTATTACTTTCTAGATGTATTACTTTCCAGTTGAAGGTTTAAATAAATAAACTTTGCTATCACAAAAGCACACACTTACAATAATCATTATTATTATTTTTACATTTATTCTAAATGAATAACTATGTTAATGCAGTAACAAATGATCAGACTTGCATATTTTATTTGTGAAACGATGTTCAGCAAACTGGTAGTCAACATACTTTCAAATCATCAGTCATCAAAACTCTGCAAAGAAACACGTCTATATATACTATAGTGACACTATAGTACTCACTATAGTATATATATATATATATATAGTACTCACTATAGTATATATATATATATATATATATATATAGTATATATTTCACTATAGTGACACTAGTTTCTTTTCAGAAGTTCATGAAGAACTCACCAAGTTGTGGTGCACCAGAAGAGATGAGGAAAGGACTAAGTACCGCTGCTAAGTAACAGACCTCCGCTGTTTAGCTCAAGGTACTGGGGGTTATGTGTTTGCTGCAGATGCTGGGTCTGTCCCACTGAATGTGCACACACCCAAGCAAGACTCCATTGTTGTAGTGGACCAAATCAGAAAATAATTTTAGTAGATTCTCATTTTTAGGAACCAATATCAATTTTCCCAATCAATCTTTTTGTCTATGCTGTTTTCAGTAGATGAAGGAACAGTACATAGTGCACCTCCCATCCAATAAATTGCAATAGGCTAAGCTTTGTCCTTTTTTTACTTTTGATATGAAACAAAGTCTCAGATTCTGTCAATTTCATTAGGAAATTCAAGCAATAAATACTGTTTTGGCGCTCTTTAATGTGGCGTGATAGACCGCTGTAGCTTAAAACTGGGTACTCGCCTGCAAAAGACTTGTGACCGTTTCATTTTTATTCTGGATCCCATACTCTGCTGCCACACTGGAGCGCACTCGCCACCAACTGGACAGGGGTGTGAATTACAGTCTTCAGATTTTTCTGTCAGTGATAACATTTTTTTCTTTAATGATGGACAATTTTCGGTTAACGCAACGTAACCTGATCCCTAAAATGAGGGAAGAACACATTGCATAATGATGCTGCTGGGGAAAAACATTTCTTCTAGAATACTAAATACCTGATTGGTAAAACATCATTGCATTGCAATGTCTAGTGGCATTCAAGCCCGCAAATTAAAGGCAGGAACACTCTTGAGTGTTTTGCGCTTATACATTTGCGCATATAGTAAGCAACTGAAGATCTCTGTGCTCTGTCCACAAAGGAGTGCTGCTTATGTTGTGCGAATGAACCAGCAAGTCACTACCCTGATGCAGGGGCCTGCTTATATTGTGTGAATGTGTTTTGTACACTGCAAATGCACTCTGAGGTGAGGAGCCGAGGTGCTTCTTATTTTTTATTTGTGCATCCTCGTTTCCTTTCCTTGCTTCTTTCCTCACCACTTAGCTCCACCCCTTCAAGATGTGAGGGAAGGATGTAAGAAAAAAACGCAAGGACAGAGGAATCAAAGGATGAACATTAGAATATTCTTGACCACTCAAGCGTCACTTCAAAGCGTCATCAGCTGCGCTAAAGGGATCTGTTGTGTCGTTAAAGGGATCCCATATGTTGTTAAAGTTCGTTATTTAAGGCATTCATAATAAATATGAATAAAGCAAGATGCCCTGTATAAATATATGACATTATTTAAACTGCAAAGGTAAAATATAAATGTAAATTATTATGACAGATGTGAAGTCGGAGGAAAATTTATATGTGCATTATGTTTAGTCGATAAAACACTTCTGCAAAGGATACACCTGTGTATCCTCGCTCATGACTCCTCAGAAAGCCTCCTCACTCCTCAATCCTCGCAGTCCACTGACATCCATTCAAAGAAAACGGCCTCTGGTCTCCTTTCCCACGTACTGCCAGACCGGAAGCGTTAGCTTTAGCCATTACGCTTTTCCGGCTAATGGTTGCAGGCTTGCATCTAGTGGCTTTGCTTGGAGTCTTTACTAAAGAGCTGATGATCTGAATCAGGTGTGCTTGATTAAGCTGACATGAAAAACATGCAGTGTTGGGGAGCCTCCAGGAACATGGTTGGGAACCACTGCAAGTTTCCCAAATATAAAACGTTTTTGTATTGTATAATACATACAAAGCATGCTTATGTAATGACTTAAAGATCATATTATTTAGTTTTTTATTTGTCGTATAACAATATGATGTAATATGAGTGTTTACACTGTGTATGTTTAGACCATGTTTATCAATACTCTGCTCTCGAATAGATGTTTAACGTGAAAAACAATAATTATTACTTATATATAGATATAAAATGTCCTTTTTACGTTGGTACAAATGCGTGAGTCTATGGCTACAAACCCATACACTATATATATATATATATATATGCTCCTGTTATTAACATGCTCACAGATGTTTTTCTTATGTTGTTTGTTTTTTAGTGAGCTGACACCTGCACAACAGATGAATCCTGCTGTCTGTCAAACTGAGAGCGCTGTACTAACATCAGATGTTCAACTACACATATTCTAGTGTAAAAAAAAGTTCCTTGACTACTGATGATGAGTTTAGAGATATCAGGTATGATTTACTTTTTTCACTTGTTGAACAGAATTCAGAAAACAGTTTTCAGAAACTACACAAAGTCTGTTCACATCTCTGTGGTTAGATCAGGGTGTTCAACTGTGTGTATTTGACCTTCATTATGTATATTTTGATGATACTGTGTTGTAAATAAAATACAAACAATCTAAAACTCTATTCTTTGAATCTCTCATTGTTTCTTACCTGACAGTCACAGTGTCATTGATGGACCATTAGGGAGGGCTCTTTGTCTCTCAGGTGTGAATTGCTAAATATTCATGGGTTATTGCCACTCCTTCGCATATTCCCTTTCGATCACAAAACATGTCTTAGAAAATTTACGTCAATATATTGTTTTCTCTGAACGAGTGAACGAGATGATTTTCACATCATTTTGTCGAAAAAACTCTAGCCTACCGCATCCAGTTCTCAAAAGTCTTGTGAACTAATGTTCTGAATGTGTTTCATGGTCTTATTTCAGTGACTTAAAAAATTTAGTTTTTCACTAACCACGCATAAACGTTGTTTTCTCAAAAACACAAACATGTACATTCATGTTGCTTACATATTATTGTAGCCTAGTTTGTGCTGATTACAGTGTAGCCAGACTTTAGCCATTGATATGTTTTTAAGATACTGAAAAAAGCACAAATGTCAGGGCATGTCAAAACTTCTCCAGGGCCCCAAAACACCCTCAGACCCCAGAGGGTTAAAGTACTTTTTATACAAAACTGTTTACAGTACTACAGTAACTAGTGCAGGCAATTTATTTCCTTATTTAAATTAGGTAGATTCATTAGTTCATTTAAAATATGCAATCTAGCAGTATGGATATCATATTTTTGATGTGTTTTTTCAATAGAATTGAAAACCTATAATGATTCGCCTACCCTACAGTTGCTCTTCTTCTTATTGACCTGATTACATCATCATAGTGGGGATTTCTCCTCATGAGATTTATAATTCACACAGACTAATAACTCAAAGACAGTATAAAAGACCCAAGATGCAAACGTATGTACTTGTTAGGAAGGGTCAAGCTGCTGCATGACTGCTTAGTCAGTCAAGTAGATATTAAATAACCGTGATGTTATTGAAAGCAAATAACTGTGACCATACCTTATGTAGAGAAGCAAAGAATTGTTGTAAGTATTTTAAGTGTTTTACATTTACCCACAGTATACTTGTTTGAGCTGTATTACGTGTTATATTTGCTATTTTCTATTTTGTTAAGGACAATATCATGTCTTCAACTAGCACAATCTACAATGTGACATCCGATCTGTCTCTTCAGGGCTTCGATCTACCCCCTGAGAAGGCCACCGTTGCGTTCATCTTTGCCGCTCTGAATTATATAATCATATTGTTCTGCAACTCCTTCCTCCTGTTCACTATCATAAACAATAAGGGTCTTCATGAACCGATGTATATTCTCCTGTTAAATTTGCCCATTAATGACCTAATAGGTTCTACATGCCTGTTCCCTCACATCATGCGTGAGCTCTTGTTTGACACCAGGACCATGCCGTTCTCCATCTGTATCACTCAGGCGTTCTTCATACATGTATACGCCCTATCAGCGGTCTTCGTCTTGACCGTCATGGCATATGACAGATATGTTGCCATCTGTCAGCCAATGAGATACACTACCATTATGAGCGAACTTCACCTTACAAAGATCATCTCATTGGTTTGGCTCACTAATTTGACACTGATTGCCATCCTTTTCATTCTCCTACTGCGTTTGCCTCGCTGTAGGTCTTACCTTACTCATCCATACTGTGACAACCCTTCCCTGCTTCAACTGGTCTGCGCAGACACGACCATTAATAACCTTTACGGACTTCTGATAACAGCTCTCTGTCAGGTGTTATCAGTGAGTCTGATTTTGTACTCATACCTACGGATCCTCATAGCCTGCTTCCGCAACAAAAGCTCTGATACAAGGAGTAAAGCTCTGCAGACATGTGGCACACATTTAGTTGTCTTTATCTTGTTTGAGTGTTTGGGTCTTTTCACCATCATCTCATACAGGATAAAAGATATTTCTCCTCACTTAAGAAAATTCATTGCGGTTAGTGCTATGATATTGCCACCGACGATGAATCCTATTATATATGGATTGAGAACTAAAGAAATCAGGGTCAAAGGGATCAAATTTTTTAGGCGAAAGGTTTTCGCACCATGAACAAATAACACTGCAGTGTCATGCTAACTTACTTTGCAAAGTTTAACAGTCATATGCATTAATGTGATATATTAATCTGTCTTTGTCAAATCTTTCTCTCTCTAACACACACACACACACACACACACACACACACATTTCAGCAGTAGCCAAAGTTTGCTTATTTAGTCTGTTTCTTTAACAAAGCCAATGCATAATTTTCTTTAAAATGGTTCCTTAACATCTATTATAGGTTGTTTTATCTACTCTCTAAAACTGATTTTCTAAAAATGAGGCACAATGTACTGTGTTAATCTGAGGGAATTTTCTGCATGTATGTTTTTTTTTTTTAAGGTTTTGTACCTGTATTTTGAAATTCACATTGCATTGCGTTGTGTTTTAGAGTTAAAGAAAATGAGCTGTTAATTTTTTTGTTATTTTACGGATTTATTTCTTACAGTGTATTATAGGACTACTTTATATTTTTTATTCTATTTTATTTCTCACTACCATGACTGTACATTTTAAATACTTTTCAAAATCTCTTTTTTATTTCAACCTGATTAGTTACACTAGATAATTCTAATGTCGACATTTGTTGATTTTGCTGACCTATGATTCATCTAATAAAAATCTGATTTGGTTAAATTGTAGTTTAGAATTTTTGACTATAGCATGTTAATGTGATCTCTGCCCCACACTTCATATTTGTGGAAGGGCTGTATGTGATTCTAGTTCATGACCACAAGATGGATATCTAAACCAATATTTGCAATGTTACCAGTTTTAATACAAAAAAAAGAGTGTTATACTGTAGATTTTAAAGCTATATATTTCTTCATAAATATAACCCAAAAGATCATCATATTATCAAGCCCTAAAATGAGATGAAAATATATTCTTTGTCATTTATTTATTGAGAAAAATGATCCAGTGTTAAACAATTGTGATATGCAAAAGCATGTGAATTTCTAGGATTAGCAGATTTATTTGAAGAATGAGAATTTTTTTTCCATTACTATATTATTTGTTAGGATAGGACAGTATTTGGCCGAGATAAAACTTTTTTAAAATCTGGAATCGGAGGGTCCAAAAAAAAACGTCTCAGGTTACGTGTGTAACCATAGTTGCCAGAGAAGGGAACAAAACACTGTGTCCTCTAGCGATCGCTATGGGGAATGTCTCCAGTGTGACCCATGTCTGAAGCATACATTCAAAACTACAACATGTTAGCCGGCGACAGCCTATGACGTCACTACCAGTATAAAAGGGCGCCGGGAGAATACGTCATCCGCTTCTTCGTCTGAAGCTTGCGTCCAAAGCATGGTGAGGATTCTAGAGGACGCAGTCTTTTGTTCCTTTCTCAGCGAACCCTTTTGAGGGAACATAGAACTGCTTATATTGTGTGAATGTGTTTTGTACACTGCAAATTGCCACTCTGAGGTGAGGAGCCGCATGCTTGAAGAGCCAGGGTGCTTCTCATTTCTTATTTGTGCATCCTTATTCTTATTTGTCACTTCAAAGCATCATCAGCTGCGCTAAAGGGATCTGCCCATGTGTTGTTAAAGTTTGTTATTTAAGGCATTCATACTAAGTATGATTAAAGCGAAATGCCCTGTTTAAATATATGACATTATTTAAACTGCAAAGGTAAAATATAAATGTAAATTATTATGACAGATGTGAAGGGGGATGAGAATTTATATGTGCATCAGGTTTAGTCGATAAAACACTTCCACAAAGGATATACCTGTGTATCCTCGCTCATGACTCCTCAGGAAGCCTCCTCACTCCTCAATCCTCGTGGTGTAATTAGAGAATTGAGATCCTACAAGATGGCTGAGATCGATCAGTTTCCGGGTTATAGGATGGAGGACGGAGGAGCGAGGAGACAAGAAGGGATATTGAGAAGCACCCCAGGCAATGCGAGACATAGCGTGATTTCCTGCGTGTCTTTTTCAGGTGTACTTGGAATTTCTGTGCGAAAGCGCCCTCTGGCCTTCAAATGGAGATTTACCGCTCATCACAGAACTGTGCTTTACTGACAGATACGTATGACAATCGCAGCTTTTGATTAATTGCTATTGTGATTTCATTTTTGATTTATTGTGCAGCCCTACCGTGACCAATAAGATGAACAGAAACTTTTGACCAGGCTTTTTTTGAAATAGCAGCTAAACACGAACATGTTGGATTTGCTGTGTTTGGATGCCAATGTAGTTTCGCAAAGCCATTGTTGATATTAGGCTTGTTCAGGATGTGTCAGCACTTCACGGACCAGTTGGCATGTGCCTGTGTCTGTTCTCAAACCGTCCCGTGAATTTCCACTAGAGGAAAGGTCGTTCTGGGCCGAATCTGACTTCTCTTTCACATTTACTGACCAATATGTACAAAATACATCAGTATATCATCATAAACACAGCTGTTTTTGTTGAAAGTGAAAGTAAACATAAAAAAGAAAATGCATGTGTAAAAGTATTTAGATCCGTGTGTGTTCAGTGTTAAAAAGACAGTGGCCTAATAAACGTGTTGCCTGTCATTAATGTTAATGCAGGAACAAAAAATCATTCACTGATCTTGACTGAATATCTTTCTTAAGCTTTTGATTAAAATTTCTATACATGTAATTTGTTCATTTGTATTTATTTATGCTATTGCTAATTTATTTGCTTGTTCGTCTTTGATTACTGACTGGTTTGTAAAAATACAGAATAAAAATGTTTGACCTCATTTTATATTGACTTTTTAATGTTATTGGAATCAAAACTAGGAATTGTTAAGAATGGGAATCGATAACAAGAATCGGAAAAGGAATTGGAATCGATAAAATTCAACGATACCCAACCCTAGTCATGATGCAACATTGAGAGACAGATATTGAAAGGGAACTAGTTAATGCTGTTGTGAAAGTGTTTTTAACACAATGAGTGAGTGATGGCAAATTTTACCTCTTTGTCTCTTCTGTCCAACATAATCAATATTTCATTTTTTTCCCTTCTTTTGTAGTCATAAAAATGTTAAAGTGCTTTTTTTTTATGATGGCAAATATTCAAATGATTCATATTAAACTTAAAACTTGAAATAAAAATGCTAAAGTGCATTTTTTTTTCTTTTGCTGACCAAATGGGAATGCAAAAAATTCACCTACACTGTAAAAAATAAAAAACACAATTTGTTGAGTCAGCTTAAAATAATGTGTTAATGTGCTGCCTTAAAATTTTAAGTTTAGTCAACTAAAATAAGTTTAGTCAATTTGAAATGTTAAGTTGTACTAAGTAACAACTTAGATATTTGCGTTTGCTAAATTTAACAGATGGGTAAGTAACCCAGCTGCCTTAAAATTTTAAGTTGATTAAAATCAAATATCTAAGTTATCACTTAGTATAATTTAACATTTCAAGTTGAATAAACTTTTTTGAGTTGACTGAACTTAAAATTTTAAGGCACCCAGGTTACAAATTATTTTAAGTTCACTCAACAAATTGTTTTTTACAGTGTATAGGAGTTTATTGAAGTATGAAGTCTTCTGCTTCTGAGAACACCAAAAATGTGAAATGAGTCTATTAAAACAGTGGTTCCCAACCACGTTCCTGGAGGCCCCACAACACTGCACATTTTGCATCTTTTCTTCGTCTGACAACCCCAGTTCAGGTCTTTGAGTCTACTAATGAGCTGATGATCTGATGGAGGGCCTCCAGGAATGTGGTTGGGCACCACTGCATTAAAATACTTTTTATACAAGTACAGGACTATTAGTACTAGCACAGGAAATGTATTTCCTTATTTAAATTAGTTAGATTCATTAGTTCATTTAAACTATGCCATCTAGCAGAAATGTATATATTTTTCATGTCTTATTTCAACAGAATTGAAAACCTATAATGATTCGCCTACCCTACAGTTGCTCTTCTACTTATTTACCTGATTACCAAAAGAATTTGTTGAACTTGACAATGACATCATCATAGTGGGGATTTCCCCTCATGAGATTTATAATCCACACAGACTAATAACTCAAAGGCAGCATAAAAGACCCAAGACGCAAACGTGTGCACTTGCTAGGACGGGTCAAGCTGCTGCATGACTGCTTAGTCAGTCAAGTAGATATTAAATAACCGTGATGTTATTGAAAGCAAATAACTGTGACCATACCTTATGTAGAGAAGCAAAGAATTGTTGTAAGTATTTTAAGTGTTTTACATTTACCCACAGTATACTTGTTCGAGCTGTATTATGTGTTATATTTGTTCTTTTCTACTTTGTTTAGGATAATATCATGTCTTCAACTAGCACAATCTACAATGTGACATCCGATCTGTCTCTTCAGGGCTTCGATCTACCCCCTGAGAAGGCCATCGTTGCATTCGTCTTTGCCGCTCTGAATTATATAATCATATTGTTCTGCAACTCCTTCCTCCTGTTCACTATCATAAACAATAAGGGTCTTCATGAACCGATGTATATTCTCCTGTTAAATTTGCCTATTAATGACCTAATAGGTTCTACATGCCTGTTACCTCACGTCATGCGTGAGCTCTTGTTTGACACCAGGACCATGCCCTTCTCCATCTGTATCACTCAGGCGTTCTTCATACATGTATATGCCGTATCAGTGGTCTTCATCTTGACCGCCATGGCATACGACAGATATGTCGCCATCTGCCAGCCAATGAGATACACTACCATTATGAGCAAACTTCACCTCACAAAGATCATCTCATTGGTTTGGCTCACTAATTTGACACTGATGGCCATCCTTTTCATTCTCCTACTGCGTTTGCCTCGCTGTAGGTCTTACCTTACTCATCCATACTGTGACAACCCTTCCCTGCTTCAACTGGTCTGCGCAGACACGACCATTAATAACCTTTACGGACTTCTGATAACAGCTCTCTGTCAGGTGTTAACAGTGGGTCTGATTTTGTACTCATACCTACAGATCCTCATAGCCTGCTTCCGCAACAAAAGCTCTGACACGAGGAGTAAAGCTCTGCAGACGTGTGGCACGCATTTAGTTGTCTTTGTCTTGTTTGAGTGTTTGGGTCTTTTCACCATAATCTCATACAGGATAAAAGATATTTCTCCTCACTTAAGAAAATTCATTGCGGTTAGCGCTATGATATTGCCACCGACGATGAATCCTATTATATATGGATTGAGAACTAAAGAAATTAGGGTCAAAGGGATCAAATTTTTTAGGCGAAAGGTTTTCGTATCATGAATAACACTGCAGTATCATGCTAAATATTAAACCTTACTTTGCAAGCTGAACAGCTGTATGCAGTAATGTGACATTAATCTGTCTTTTTGTCAAATATTTCTCTCTCTAACACACACTCACACACACACATTTCGGTAGCAACAAAAGTTTGCTTAATTATCAATTCCTTTAACAAAGCCAATACAGAACTTTTTAAAAATGTTTATTTAACATCTATTATAGGCTGTTTTATCTACTCTCTAAAAAAGATTTTTCTAAAAATGTGGCACCATACTGTATTAATTTGAGGGAATTTTCCATATGTACTACTGTATGTTGTTTTCTTTTAAGGTTTTGTACCTGTATTTTGAATTTCACATTGCATTGCGTTGTATTTTAGAGTTAAAGAAAATGAGCTGCTAGTACCTTTCCTGTTATTTTATTTTATTTCTTATAGTGTATTATTATAGGCCTACTTTTTTATTCTATTTTATTTCTCACTACTGTGTCTGTAAATTTTAAATACATTTAAAAATCTCTTTGAAAAATCTTAAATTTTAACCTGATTAGTTCCACTATATGACTCTAAAGTCAACAAATGTTGATTTTGCTATGATTCATCTAATAAAAACCTGATTTGTTTAAATTAAAGTTAGAAGAATTTTTGACTATAGCATTTTAATGTGATCTCTGTCCCACAATGAAAGAGAATACAGTGCATGGTTTGAGAATGCTTTCAGTTGACACTGTAATTGTCTCTGGGTTAATATGATTTCTTAACTTTAGAACCACAAAATACTAATTTTGCTGGTTGCTACATATCCTGACATATTTTCTGCTGGAGTTAATTTGCTTCATATTTGTGGAAGGGTTGTATGTCATTCTAGTTCATGACCACAAGATGGAAATCTAAACCAATTTTTGCAATGTTCCCAGTGGCAAAACATAAAAAGAGTGTTATACTGTAGCTAGCTTTATGAATAAAGCTAATTATTTCTTCATAAATATAACCCAAAAGATAATATTTCAAGTCCTAAAATGAGATGAAAATATATTCTTTGTCGTTTATTTATTGAGAAAAATGATCCAGTGTTAAAAAATTGTGATTTGCTAAAGCATGTAAATCTCTAGGAGTAGCAGTTCATTTGAAGGTGAAATTAGAGTCCATCTGTTCAAAGGTGTTTTCAATCAGTGGGATGTCTCTCAGGTGTCAGTGCATACCCTTTTTTATTTAAAGAAAGATAATTTTTTTGTGGAAGTGAATCATTGCATGAACAAAGGAGATCTCTGAGGACCTCAGAAAAAGAGTTGTTCTTGCTCATCAGGCTGGAAAAGGTTACAAGCCATTTCTAAAAAGTTTGGTCTCCATCTACAGTCAGACAGACTGTGTACAAACGGAGGGAAAATGAAGACCACTGTTACCCTCCCCATGAATGGTTGACCAACAAAGATCACCCCCAAACCAAGACGCGTAATAGTCTGTGAGGTTGCAAAGGACCCCAGGGTAACGTCTAAGCATCTAAAGGCCTTCCTCACATTGGCTAATCTTAAATGTTCTTGAGTCCACCATCAGGAAAACACTGAACAACAAAAGTGTGCATGGCTGAATTATACAACCCAGATAAAGGAAAATGTCATGACATCTGTCAGTGAGCTAAATCTATAGCTATAGACAACGACCCAAAAGTAATACAAATTTGCCTCCTTCAAAATGTGAAAGTGGTTTACCAATTAGCAATTATGGAGTTTTCCATACAAAATGTACATTTATTTCATCAAAATATTGAAATCCTTCATTAGAAACATACTGCTGATTGGTCGAAAGGGATAAGTTCGTAATAAAAATGAGAGCTATAGCTTTTAATAACCTGCCCAAAGAATTGCTTTGTTGGAAAAATGATAAATCTTTGGTTGTTAAGCCAGCTGATAAGGGAAGTTCGATTACAGGATACTCAGTAATAAGTACTACAGTCATAAGGGTTTTTTTTTTTTTATTAAAACTGAGATTAAATTAAGCTTTCCATTGATGTATAGTTTGTTACGACAGTACAATATTTGGTCAAGATACAACCATTTGAAAATCTGGAGTCTGAGGGTGCAAAAAAAAAAAAAAAAAAATACTATGAAAATCGACTTTAAAGTTTTCAAAATGAAGTTCTTAGCAATGCACATATTTAATAAAAAATAAAGTTTTAATATATGTATGGTAGGAAAATTACAAAATATCTTCATGGAACATGATCTTTACTTAATATCCTAATGATTTTTGGCATAAAAGAAAAATCGATCATTTTCACCCATACAGTGTATGTTTGGCTATTGCTACAAATATACCCTTGCTATTTATGACTGGTTTTGTGGTCCTGGGTCACATATGTCTTAAAATACATAAAGGTTTTTTTAAACCACCAGGTAGACCTATTTTTGTAGGCATGGGTTTATTAACAGAAAGACTAATTTCTTAGACCTTATGTTCAAAGTCTTCATTCTTTTGTGCGGGACTCTATGGATATGATTAAAATACTACAGTTTGTTAAATTGCTGAACAATGATGTATTACTTGTGACACTAGATGTAGAATCGCTACATACTTATATCCCACATGATGGTGGTATACAAGCTGTTTAGTTGCTTAGACTGTTTTACTGACTGTTAAGAGTTCTGGCCCCTACTTATGCAAATTTGTATGTTGGTAACTTTGAACATGAATGAATATTGAATCTTATGATCGATTCTTTTTTTACCTAACATATACCTGTGGGGTCAGTATATTGATATATTGATGATATTTGTGACCCTGGACCACAAAACCAGTCATAAGGGTCAATTTTTTGAAACAGATTTATACATCATCTGTTGTATAAATTAGCTTTCCATTAATGTATGGTTTGTGAGGACAGGACAATATTTGTCCGAGATACAACTATTTGAAAATCTGGAATCGGAGGGTGCAAAAAAAAGGTCTCAGGTTACGTGTGTAACCATGGCTCCCAGAGAAGGGAACCAGACAAAAAAACGTCTCAGGTTACATGTGTAACCATGGTTCCCAGAGAAGGGAACAAGACACTGTGTCCTCTAGTGGTCGCTATGGGGAACATCATAAAAGGGCGCCAGAAGAATATGTCATCCACTTCTTTGTCTGAAGCTTGTGTCCAAAGCATGGGAGTATTCTAAAGGGATTGTCTCGTTCCCTTCTCCTGGAACCATGGTTACATACGTAACCTGAGACGTTCTCTTTTTGAGGGAACATAGAACTGCATCCTCTAGTGGTCCTATGGGGAACAGTATACCCATACTGCCATGCTGAGGGGAGTGCATGTGAAGCATAAAGGTGAGCACTAAGTACCAACTCTACCAATTCTTAAGGGAGTTGCCCCTAGGACGAATAATGGATGTCAGTGACATTACCCCCTTCGACCAGAGGCTTGAGCTGCACACCCGAAGACTTACCTGTAAGAGGTCGGAAATGCTGGACCCAGGGTAGAGCTTGAAGCCTTGGAATCAGAAAGGAAATTCCTTTAAGTGGATGTGGCTAAGTGTCTAGGGTAGTAACTAGGTCTATGCTGTCACCCAGGGGCTACCGCTGGCTCTGCATGGGATTGCTCAGGAACCTTCTCACAGAACATAGGCTACACAGATAGAGTGGTGCCCAAGGTGAACCATCTCAGAGAATGCGGCATGCTCACAGGTAAGCGGAATGCTCATAGGTAACCCTCTAGGTGAGGGGAGCTCAGCTAAGCTTATCCAGTGAAGAGGGCAACTCAACAGAGAGGCAGAGAGAGGCCTAACAGCGTGAGATCGAATTCTTACAGGGCTCCAGGGGGTGGGCAGTGAGGGGGAACTTTAGATATTGGTTGGGGGGGCAATGCTCAGGGCTAACCCTCATGTTGAAAGTTAATGACTGCTAACGACTTAATCATTTTGCCAACTGACTGGCCAGCCACAATAAAAAACTGTTAGGGAGTCTTCTGCCGATTTGAACCAGCCACCGAGCTGGAGTACTTCTGCAGGAACTGACAAATAGCCTGTAATGACTTCTGTGCCGCCATGAAGCGCTTGGCAAAACCATTCATGTCAGGGTTGAACAGTCCTGTGGGGGAAACAAGGGAGCTGAGGATGCCGATATTGGTCTCTGTAAATTCAACCAAAAGTGGCATTATAAAAACCACCCAGTTGACCATGGCCTTGTCGATCGCCTGCGCAGTGGCCTTTGTAATGCGCAGACCAGGTCAGCCTCTGTGCGCAGCTGCTTAAAGGAGCAGAACTCGGGCTTAACTGGGAAACTTGGAGCACTGCCATCCTGTGTAATGCTGAGCCAACCTGGCCAGCCACTGAATAAGTCTTGCCTACTAGTGCAGATATGGTCCTGCAGGGCTTAGATGGATCGCATGGGCGTTCAGTCCCAGAGCCATTAGAGGGCAGACTGGCTCTTCCAGAAGGGGGAGCTTGCACCACATCCTCGTGAGTTTGTTGTGAACCTCTGGGAAGAATGTGGCTACCTCTGACAGTGACCCAAACTTGAAATTGGGGGAAAGATTGTTGACGGCTTCCGTTTGTAGGTATCACTCATCTAAGAGGCTGCAAGCCATTCTCACGTATGAAATACACCAGTAAGTCAAGGCATTGTGGAAGAGTGAATCATGCAGGACCTGTGCCAGCATGAGTTCACTCAAGCCAGATAATTCAGACCTGTTGCCCTGCTGTTTCTTCCTCCAAGGCTTCTGGAAGGAAAAAAACGGGACAGCAAGGTTATGTGTAAGGTTATGGACAGGTTTGGTGGTATGGGTAGGTTTAAGGGTGGGTTAAGGTGTGAGGGTTAAAGTGTAATTATAAATGTGTAATTACAGACACAAATTACAGATGTAATTACATATAAGTATTTTTAAACATATAAGTACAATGTAAAACCATGTATGTACACAAAAAATGCATTGTATCAAATGATTACTTTAAATGTAAGTACACAGTAGTTGAGGCCACCTAAAATAAAGTGGGACCCAGAATTTTAAAATCAGTTCTATATTTGATGGGTAATCAGTGCAGTGCAGATAAAATAGTAGTTACCGGCTCATACTTGCGGGTTCAAGAGAGTAGTCTAGCAGCTCTATTTTGCACTAGCTGTGTATCGGAGAGGAGAGAAACACCATAATTAAGTAAAATATAGCTGCAAGCGGCAATTACTGGGGCCAGGTACTACAGAGGCAAAATGAGGAGCTAAGCATGGCATGGAGTGTCAGACCAACTAAAACAATGAGGAATTAAAGCCATTTTAGGATGATTTTAGTCAAAATTGGTGAAAAATCGCTATACAAAAACAGTAATGTCTACTGACACAAAATCTATAACATTATGTCAGCACAGTTGGAAGATGATCTGATTCGATTTTGGTCAAAATTGGACCAAGGTCGAGGAGAAAAAGTAGGTTTTCAACATAAATTAAAATGGTGGACAGGAAGTTCAGCCCATAATTGGTATCTATGTTGTTGGCATGACCCAAGGAATATTTTGAGACCAGTTCAGACCAATCAAAAGTTATTAGCATTTTTGGAAACTTCATATTTAATGGTTAATGAATGGTTTAGTACTCTTGACCAATAGGTGGCGCTGTTACCAAATTGATGTGGTGTGGTCAGTGAGAGATGGCAATGGCACATATAAAATTTGGTGTCAATATGTCAAAGCTTTGTAGAGATACAGCCTCAGATGCAGTTTGGCATCTTTCCAGCAAATTCACTGATGCGCTAAACGAAAACTGTTTCCTACTGTATATCGACACAAAATCCATAATTTTTGTCAGCATGGTCTGAAGATAGTGTGAGTCAAATTTGGTGAAAATCAGAGTAATGGTCTAGGAGGAGTTCGAAAAAGTAATTTTTAACATAAATCAAAATGGCGGACAGGATGTTCATCCAATTATGGCATAATTGGTATCGATGTTCTCGGCATGATCCAAGAAATATATCAAGACCAGTTTCATTAGAGTAAGCTAATTTAAACAAAAGTTTGATTGATAGGCTAATTGAAAACAAAAATTTTATTACAACTTTTGACCACAAGGTGGCGCTGCCTACAAACTTTTTGAGTACTGTCAGGGCATGGTGCCGAAGACATAGCGGAGATATAGCCTCACATCCATTTTTGCGTGGCTTTTGTCAAATTCCCTTGCACGTTATTCGAAAACGGTTTGACTAATCAATGTAGGTTTTTCGAACAATTACAAATAGAAAAAAAAAACAATCATATGATGTACGATTTTAAATTTTGGTTCGGCATGAGCCAAGGAATCAGAGGAAAAAAGAATTTTCCTTCTGTGCCTTTATGGTTCAAAAGTTATTAGCATAAATATGAGTGACAATTTGGACAAGTGGTGGCGCTAGAGAGTTTGAGTTAGAGATTCCAAATTTGCTGTGGTTAATGTTGAGACTATCCTCTATCAGTGTGCCAAATTTCACAACTTTCTTGCAGGCTGTTCTATGGTCTGCCATAGACTTCCAGAGCGGAAGAAGAAAAAGAAAAAGAATGCAAACGGATACAATAGGTGCCATTGCACCTTCGGTACTTGGTCCCTAATTATATGAGTTGTCTAAATGAGTTGTTACAAAAGCATGGACCACCATTTGGAAGTTACTGTGTGATAAGAAAAGTTTCGCTTTAGAAAGTTGATAGAGAAGAAAAAAGCATGATTTTACAACAGCATTGATCTGTTCGTCAGATTTTAGGTTGTGATCAAACAGAACACCCAGATTTCTAGCACACTGAGTTACATATGGGGCCAGAGAGACACAGTCAGCATCTAACACACAATTTTCCTTATGGCCAAAAATAATTATTTCGGTTTTATTTTCATTTAAATTTAGAAAATTACTTGAGAGCTAAAGCTTAAGTTTTTCTAAACAGGCCAACAATGGCTGTAAGCCATTTTTATCATTAAGTGTCAACAGCATATATATGAGGACACTTTATATTTGTTAACTGTGTATGTACACAGTTCAGATTTATTTTGATTATAAAGCAATTTGGATCAACTATGGTTGTGTTGATACACAACACCCCTTATTTTGGGTAAAAACAGGAAAAATTGGAGAAATTTGAAGTTAGTTCTGAGTTTTTCTCTCAGTGGATGCTTAAGATTTCCTGACAAAAATTAAGAAATTATGTCAAAATATAATACTTAGATATTTCTAGCATCATATTATTAGCATCATAATAATTTGAATTGTTTCCAAGGACAAAAGGCAGAATCATCCTACAATCTAGGATGTGGCCTAGGTCGTGGCAAATGCCTTTTTTCCCCACCAGCTTAGTCTTTTGTTCTATATGGTGGTTGGTCAGCCTGGAATTATTCATTAGCTAATAAAATTATTTTCTGAGTTGTAAGATCTTTTCATGTATTATTATGATGTGAGGTCCAGTTACCAGCGTGACAGTGAAACAGGCAGTAGTAATGGCTACTTCTGACTAAAGTACATGTCAGAGCCCATACTTCTTTACTTTAATTTGGGTGAAAAAGTATAGTCAGTATAATCACTGGTCACTTTTTACCCGTGTCTTTTTAAACATGATTATGTGTATTTCTGCTTGAGTGACGGGTGTGTGTACTTTTGTCATCTCTGAGGCCAACATAGAATGGTCTCACAGAATGGCCTCCTGAATGAACAGGGCCTTGAACCAGGGACATGCTTGGTGTGAAGCAAAAGTGCTGTTATACTCAGCCACTTTGCCATGTTTTATGTTCTCTGGCCTTTATTTATTTTTATTTTTATGTGGGAAACATTTTAGTTCTTTGAAGAGTGTCTTACTCTTTAAACCATTTAGTGACCCATTAAAAAATGGGCCTTATAGTGTGATATGTGTAGACACAGCCTATAGTAAGATGCAGGTGACCAAGGAATAAATGAAGTTAAGCATATCAGGGCCTTGCAGCACAGACCACAAAAACACAAATTTACTTGTAAATTCATATTGATACAATATGTGAAATATATTTGTAACTATCAGGAAATTCATACTGACACTTTAGCCAGTTATGTTATGTCAGACAGAGTAAAGCGGTCCACATTCTCAGAAAAAAAGGCACAAAGCTGTCCCTGAGACAGCACCCTTAGGTACAAATGGTAAAAGGTACCCTTTAAACCTAAATTATGTATATATCAGTACATTTTGATATTAATATCACAAATTAACACATTAAAGTACATAACACATATAAATACATATAAAACAGCATATTAATACATTTTGAAAGGGTACCACCACAATGACAGATTTGTACCTTTTTCCTGAGAGTGTATTAGGATTGTACAGCATATTAAAATGACACTGAAAACGAGGTCCGTGCTTGTGTTTGTAAAACATCAGGGCGAATGTTTTAGACATAAAAAGCAGTTTCAGTTCATTTGATTTGATCATAAACAGAATTGTGGATGCAAGAGTACCAAAGCATATGATAGCATTGACAGTAATATTGACCCACTTTACAATATTCAGTAGGCCTTATGTACACAAAGATATTATTGCATTGAAACCATAGTCATACAATTGCAAAAACCATTGAATGATTATTTGTTCATTTCATTATTGTTTTGTAATGTAGGTGTGTGCATTTTATACACATGGGTCAAACAGCTGTTAGGGACATTGCATGCAATGTTTCATGATGTTGCTGTGAGCTTCTCTAAGGTGTCCAGATTTATTCTATCAAACGGTCCCATGCCAGAGAAAACTCTTCTCTCATTGGTTGTCAAAATTCTGTGTCATCATGAGCTCATCTTACTACCTGGAGACTCATTAGTTGTAAGTCTTGCATGTCAACCCTTTGTGTATTGTAGCAACTGTAATTAGTCATTAGTTTAATGAATGTACTTAAATTGGTCATGTTTGTTTCTGGTGTCTCTAAAGGGATTCACAGTAGGTTTGTCAAAACAAGATAATGAGTCTCCTAGGGATGTGCATGATCAATCAAAAGTTTAATAACAAATTTACAATAGGATGATATAATACTTTTAGTAATATTACTATTAGATGTTAAATCTAATATAGTTATACAAATGTCTATTTTAATTTTTATCTTTATATAAACTAAAGATTTAGGTCTGTAGACCAAGTAATGGCTTTGTGCATTTGTCTAGATGTTTTCTGGCAATAATTTGACATAAAACCTCATAACATAAGAGTAACTGGGATATAACTGACATTCTATTTTATTTGACAATTGAAGAGTTCAGATGCAAAACCAGCTAAAAGCCATTTGGTCAAAAATGAGATAATGATACTGAGTGAATGCTCCTGACACATATTATACGTCCATCAAATGCTTTTACTTCAAACTCGCTAAATTCCAGCCTCAGCTCAATCAGAAGTACCAGTACTTACATAGAAACCTATACAAAATAGCTAGAAAGAAATGCTAATTTTAAAGAAATATGTCACATGGATTTAGAGACTTTTGCATCTGAACCCTTCAATTACTTTTCATATTTTTTGGTTACATATGGCCCTTTTGTAGCTTAAAAAGCCACATTATCTGCAATATATTCATGCAGATATAGTATGTAAAACATTTATTTGAACTTCCTTTAAATATCTGAAAATTAAAGGTATGTTACAGGTGTCAATAGCCTTTTATAGCATAAACTGCTAATTCTGTAAATTAACAACAGGACAAAGATGTTTAAGAAGAATTAATCATTTCTTTCAATAGATGTTTCTCCATCTTTAGGCCTTTGTCTTCACTCCATTTTATTTATTTACTTACTTATTTGAAAAAGTATGAAGATCATATTCAATCTTGGAATTGTTTGCCATGCTTTCATAATATGTTTTCATTGTCTTAGATGGTGATGACATCTTGCCTTTGTTACAGAGAGCAAAACATTTTTGTTTTGAATTTGTAGGCCTCTATGGGTCAAAGTGTACACACCAGCAAAAGCTTTATTTGGACATAATTAAACTAACTAAATACTCATGAGAAACTTATTTGTTACTAACAAGAGTTCTTTCAAGGTAATTACATTTTTGTTTGTACAACAGTGGATAATTAGACCCATTAGACCGTGTTCATCAGTTTAGCAGCCCTTTAAAAATCAGTTTTCCTTTCACACAGCCCGATTTCAATCCAAAGCAAGATTTCGAGAGAAATCAGTAGGTATTTTATTTATTTGTTCACTTAACATCCATTTGCAATGAACAGTTCTAATGGTTTTGTCACTGTTTTGTCACTTTTTATGATTGTATGAATATGTGGAATGAATGTGTGATTGATTTTATACCATTGAAATGGAAAATGTAACTTTTCAATGTTAATTCACTCTCTAAATTCATTCATACTTGCATAATAAAATACTGATATATAATTCTATCAGTAATCCTAATTTTTTTTGTTTCCTTTTTTCAGATTTGGAGTTTAAATGAATTTTTCAGTTGCTTTCAGCAATGGAACAAATTCTTTCAATGAGGGATTTTATTTAACTGCCTTCCGCACTTTGGCAAACAAAAACTACCTAATTCTGGCCTTGGCGATCATCTACATTGTCACATTACTGGGTAACTTTGTTCTTCTGACTGTCGTCCTAATGAACTCCAGCTTACAGAACCCCAAGTATCTTGCTGTGTGTAATCTAGCTATTGTCGACATTTCAATGAACAGTGTTATTATTCCTCAAATGGTGCCTGTTTTTGTGTTCAATCAGAATTATGTTTCATTTGAAGCCTGTTTCTCCCAAATGTTCTTCATGCATTTTTTTGGTGACATGGAATCTTTTTCTCTTGCTCTTTTGGCATATGACCGTCTGATTGCGATTTGCTGGCCTCTGCGTTACTCTACCATAAACACCAACCTGAGGATGCTGCTCATAATAGTAGGGATTTGGTCTCTGGTTATTTTGCTGGAGATTTTCCCGGTTATTTTTGCAGCTAGACTTCCTTACTGTGGTTCGAGAAATGTAAACAGCTGCTGTTGTGAACACAGTCCAGTCTATAGGTTGGCTTGTGCGGACACTTCTTACAACCGACAACTGGCTACAGCTAAGACTCTGACTGTTTTACTAGGCCCTTTGACTTTTATTATTTTCACCTATGTGATTGTAGTGGTTGCTGTGACGCGGATTGCATCCATATCACAGCGCTGGAAGGCCTTTCATACCTGTCTCACTCACCTGCTGCTGGTGCTGCTCTATTATATGCCTGTCCTGGTGGCATATGTACTAGGAAACCTGAGATTAGTTGGTAATGTGGATCTTTTCACAGCAATTCTGACTATTTCTGTTACCATTCCGCCAATGGTGAACCCCATCATCTACAGCTTAAAGACTGACGAACTCCGAGACAAGATAGTCAAGCTTCTGGGAAAGACAAAAGTGGCCAATGGTTAACAAAAGTCTTGTTTTTCCCATAGTAGAAGAAATACTTTTTAATATTTCACATTATAATTATGTTAAATTGTCATTGAAATCTATGTTATCTATGTGCTTGCAATTTAGCCATATGTTACACAGAATTTATGCATGTTCAGCGGTCTAGAAGATGAGGATGGCAATGTTTCTCAAGCATAAAGCATCTGTTCATATTCACTTTCAGATTTGCATTTGTAAATATCACATATCTAGATTTCTGAATAAAAAATAATTCATAATTTCATCGAATTCAGAGTTCACTGTAAGACCCACTGTCCTTAGAAAACAGTTATGAGACTGTGAGATAAACAGCAACAACAAGCACATTAAAAGTACTTCTATACAGTAATCAAATATGTTTTTTATTCTATAATACATTTTAAAAATATGAAAAATATGTGACCCTGAACCACAAAACTAGTCTTAAGTAACATGGGTATATTTGTAGCAATAGCCAACAATACACTGTATGGGTCAAAATGATAAATTTTTCTTTTATGCCAAAAATCATTAGGATATTAAGTAAAGATCATGTTCCATGAAGATATTTTGTAAATTTCACACCGTTAATAAATCAAAACATAATTTTTGATTAATATGAATTGCTAAGAACTTCATTTAAAGGGAATTTTCTCAATATTTAGATTTTTTATTTTTTTTTTGCCTCCTTAGATTTTCAATAGTTGTTATCTCAGTCAATGATGATGTATAAATCTCAATATCAAAAAATATGGTTCTGTTTTGCCAATTATGTAAATTTTTGGAGTGGATTCTTAATAAAATTTGCAGTAAAGAATGCCAGTGGTCAACAATATTCGTAAAGAAAAAACAATACATATAGGGTACACTAAAGATAAATAATAAGTTAAATCTAAATATAAAGCAGTTTATTGCATATCTTACTAAAAAAATCATGAAGATGCAACATTTTCCCACTAGATGGCAGAGAAAGACAAGAAACACTCCTTCACTGCAATGGATTCCAACATTGAAGCACATATGCACATTTCATAAATATCACAGTATATGTGATTGTATTGGCAAACTGGCAAAATTATATTAACAATGACTTTGCAAGAACTGCAAGAAAAATTCTCACTGTTACATAATCAAAGGACATTCCATATACTGTACTTGATTCCTAACAGTGTATTTTTTTGTATTCTTATAATGGTTGTCAGAGCCGTGGTTTATATGCTTTTCATACATAAACGTTGTGGTGCTTGTTCAAGGAGACCATGGATCATGATTTGATGCCACTGCGCTTTTCTGTACTATACACTAACTGTCATTTGTCACTGTCCTATATAAAAGGAATAAATTAGAAGCATATAAAACACATGCAACAAAACAAACAAACTATTTTATACGGACCTAGCCAGGGCAGATTCCATAATGAAAACAAGACTGTGAAAGATAGACATACAGTTTGTTTAGTGGGTCGTAATGAAATTGAAAATGTATCATTGAGCAGTCTTAACCATGTAAAACTTGACATAATAGAAATAACAGTCCAAACACCCCGCCCCCCCCAAAAAAAAAAGTTTTAATGGAACACTTTACTGACCCTTTAGACAAAATATAAAAGAAAACATAAAGTTTCCATATGTGTTTTATCATATTTGCTACATCAGGATTTTATGACTCATATAGTATGATATCTTGGTCTGAGATGTCGACACGACAGATCTCGTCACAGTTGCTGCTGATGGGTCCTATGATGAGAATAGAGGCCGATTCTTGAAGCACACAGTCGGCCACAGGTGTTGCACATGAACTGACTGGATGTTGTCAGGTTTGGGGGATTTAACTTTCGGTGTCTTCGTTTGTCTACTGCAGTGGTAATCCGTTTTGACTCAAAAGAGTGTATAGCAGCATGGCACTGTGCCCGCCATGAGGTCTTATCTTTGACCATCTCTTCAAGGTCATTAGGCCCATACTGCAGTTTCAAACTGAATTTGAGGCCATCCTTGTAATGTTTAAATTGTCCTCCTTGGGAGCATGTACTGCTCTGGAGCTGCCCATAGAAAATCTGCTTTGGCAAGCGCAAATCTGACATGCGTACAACATGCCCAGCCCAGCATAACTAAGCAGCAACTAGGAAAGCCTCAATACCAGCAACGGCACAAGTCTGGAGTACCTCAGTGTTTGGAACTTTGTCCTGCCATTTGACATGTGCAATACGATGAAGACAGCGCATGTGGAAATGATCATGTTTGACAATCTGTCGACGATATACGGTCCAGGTCTCAGATCCATATAGCAGGACTGTGAGGATAACTGCTTGGTACACTGCCACCTTGGTGGTCAGCTGAATGCCGTGCTGGCTTTTGTATATATATATATATAAATATATTTGGTTCATGTTATTTATTTGACTAAAAAATAAGATGATTCTGAAATTCTACATCTTGCAATGTAAGTCAATGATACTTTTTATAATAGTATAACACACTACTTACATGAATTCATATAAGGGGGGGCAGTTGTGGCCTAATGATTAGTGAGTCGGACATGTATAACCCAAAGGTCAAGGGTATGAATCTCTGTACCAGAGATTCTTGGTGGGGGGGGAGTAAATGACCATTGCCCTCTTCCACCTTCAATACCATGATTGAGGTGAAACCCTTGAAATATGCATCAAACCCTCAACTGCTCCCCAGGTGCCGCAGTGTGTTTGTTTACTACTTACTGCTGTGTGTGTGCAGAGCACAAATTCTGAGTATCGGACACCATACTTAGCCACACATCACATCGTTTCCTTTCCTTTTACAAATATCAGCTGTAACTCTATATCTACCAATTGTATGTCAAAGCTCTGCAGTTTTCACTGTAAGGGGCAAAATATATTGCAATGCAATACAGTGTTGACTGAGAGATAAACATTCCTCAAAATCTTATTGTATCATATTTGATATTTAAATTTTACCATGATTTTTCTAAAAATAATATACAATCTAGAGAACCTAAATTGCTTCAGATCATATAAAAGATTGATTAAATGTGCATCTATTCCTCACACGCTCGTGAAAATTCAGTGTTGCCATTTTACAGGTTTGTGTGTTTCATAGCATGAATAAAAGATGTGGTTTATTGCTTTGCTGTTTACTGACATTGTTAGTAAAGATGTTAACTGGAGAATATTATGCTTGGATAACATATAACATACTGTACATGTTTCAGCAATATATATATATATATATATATATACATATATATATATGTATGTATATATATGATTTAGATTTGCATTTATGTATACTTCTGCCACAGTAAACAGACATCCGATTAAATTTCATTCGACAATGGTGACATCTTGCCTTTGTTACCTTTTGTTTTTACCTTGTTTGCCTCAGTGGGCCCAAAGTGTAAAACCTCTTTCTAACCTACATACACCAACAACTTTATGGACATAATTACAACAGTAATTAAATACTCATGAGAAACATTTTTGCTACATAACAAGACCTCAGTGAAGGTAATTATTTCTTTGTTTGTACACTGTGGATAATTAAACCCATTAGACCCTGGTCATTAGTTTAATGGCCCATTATAAACCCCCTTTTCCTGTAACACTGCAAGATTTCAATCCAAAGCAAGCTTTACAGAGCAGTTGGTGGGTATTATGTTTAATTTGAGTTGTAAATGAATTTAATAGTTCCAATGTCTTTTTTTTTTCTCTTGGTGTGCTTGTATTTAGTTTTATGATTGTATGAAGATGAAGAACAATATAATCTGCTGCTTCACACAACATTTAATCTCCTGTTTTGTTAATGTTCATTGTAGAAAATGTCTTTATGGTTTTTATATATTCTTAAACTGAATATTTAAAAGCTGAAAATGTATTAATTGCATACTTTTTTCAGATTTGCCAGAGTTCAAATGAATTTTTTAGTTGCTTCGAGCAATGGAACAAATTCTTTCAATGAGGGCTTTTATTTAACTGCCTTCCGCACTTTGGCAAACAAAAACTACCTCATTTTGGCCTTGGCGATCATCTACATCATCACCTTGCTGGGTAACCTTGTTCTTCTGACTGTCGTCCTAATGAACTCCAGCTTACAGAACCCCAAGTATCTTGCTGTGTGTAATCTAGCCATTGTTGACATTTCAATGAATAGTGTTATTATTCCTCAAATGGTGCCTGTTTTTGCATTCAATCAAAATTATGTTTCATTTGGAGCATGTTTTTCCCAAATGTTTTTCATGCATTTTTTTGGTGACATGGAATCTTTTTCTCTTGCTCTTTTGGCGTTTGACCGTTTTATTGCGATCTGTTGGCCTCTGCGTTACTCTACCATAAACACCAACCTGAGAATGCTGGTCATAATAGTAGGGATTTGGTCTCTAGTTGTTCTGCTTGAGATTTTCCCAGTCATTTTTGCAGCAAGACTACCTTACTGTAGCTCGAGAGAGGTAAACAGCTGCTGTTGTGAACACGGCCCTGTCTATAAACTGGCTTGTACAGACATTTCCTACAACCGATATCTGGCTACAGCTAAGACTCTGACTGTTTTACTAGGCCCTTTGACTTTTATTATTTTCACGTATGTGATTGTAGTGGCTGCTGTGACACGGATTGCATCAGTATCACAGCGCTGGAAGGCCTTTCACACCTGTTTCACTCATCTGCTGCTGGTGCTACTCTATTATATGCCTGTCATTCTAGCATATATACTAGGGAACCTGCGATTAGTTCAGAATGAGGATCTTTTCACAGCAATTCTGACTGTTTCTGTTACCATGCCACCAATGCTGAACCCCATAATATACAGCTTAAAGACTGACGAACTCCGAGACAAGATAGTCAAGCTTCTGGGAAAGACAAAAGTAGCACAACAGATCATTAAAAATGAGGCCAGTGGTTAACAACAATAACAATTTTAATAATTTCAAAGTACTTGTCAGTTATATTTAACATGTCCTGAATTTGTCTAAGACCCAGTGTTTTGCAATATGTATTGTTATTGCATCATATTCACGGTGAATTACTCATCTTTCAGTGCAAAAAAGAAAATAAATGACAGAAATATTAGTTAGCTGACTTAATTGTATTTGCTACTGTCTTCACTTACTTCTAGTGTTGTAGTATTTGTAAATACCACATATTTAGATGTTTCAGTAAGTCATTCAGAAACAACTAAAGGTGTTTTATAATGTAATAAGTTCCAGTGTCCATAGAAATCTGTAAATTTGAGAGCATGAATGACTTTAAAATGAACAAAAACAGAGTAAAACACAAACACCCTAAAAAAAAACTCAAACAGTCACTAAATATACATTTAGTGTAAAATGAATTTTAAAAATAGGAATATCTTATTTGATCAGTTATCACATGTTGCCATTTATGGGAGAATCAGGAGTGTCAGAAGTGTCTGTGGAGCTGTTTCACACTCAAAATTATCCACATGAAGATATCTAATATAAAACAGTCAAGAATATTTGCCTGTGTAAGTCATTGGGTACTTCATGAAATCATGAAGATTCATTCTCTCATTTACCCACTAGATGGCAGAGAAAGACAAAAACAAGTCAGCTGACCTTTTGCACTTAATGCCCTTTGACTAAAATAAGCAATATCCTCAACTGACCATTGAGTTTTTCATTACTCCAATATACATCTTTATTACAATGCTATATTATTTTAGTTATTAGAGACACTCCTATAATTTTAATAGTGCCTTCTCCCTTTTGTATGTACTCTTAGAAAAGTATATGCACTACACAACAACAATAAGGGGTCTAAGAAGGGATCTAGGCTGCATTATAGAAACATCCTAATTTAAAATCCTATTCTATCTGTTTAGATACCATTGCACAGTCAACAATTAAGACTGGAAGTTTCTTATAAAGATCAAGTAGTTACACAGTCACTAAATTACTTTAAATGTATAATACAGAAAAAAAAAAACATGCACAAAAATATGTACATATTCTTTCAAATATTGTTCTAAATAGCATACAAAGAGTAGTTCAATCAAACACTTTCATAATGTTTTAAATTGTCAAGGGTTTGCAAAGCTCCCATCATGCATTGTAGTTTTTATAAATGATGTGTCTACTGTTATGAGATTATAATTCACTGATTTTTTTTTTTTTTTCATCCCTGCTATAGTGGAAATGGTTTGATCTTTGATTTATTCAAGTGCTATAAACACAGACTACTACCATGCAAAAGTTTAGGGTCAGTATATATTTTTATTTATTTATTTGCATTGTTTTTTAAGTAATTACTAGTTTTAATCAGCAAGAATACATTAATTTGATCAAAAGTGACAGTTAAGGCATTTCTATTCATCAAGAATCCCAAGAAATGCATCATGGTTTTTCACAAACATAAGCAGCACCATTGTTTTCAACATTTATAATGATAAGAAAGGTTTCTTGAGTATCAAATCAGCATATTACAATGAAGGATTGCTGAAGGATCATATGGCACTACAGATGGTTTTTCCATTACAGGAATACATTACATTATAAAATATATTAAAACTGTTATTTTAAACTGTAATAACATTTCTCAGTAGTAGTACAAACTGCTTTTAAAAACATTTAAAAATCTTTTAAACCTTTAAATTAATTGTATGCATATTTACTTAGAAAAATGCATTGAGAAAGACCTAGAAACAAATCCACTGGTCACGCATTGCCTGTGCGTCATCAAGACCTTATTCAGGTGCAACTTTTGACACAATTCTAAGTATTTTGTTTCTGATCTCTTTGGTTCTGAAACAATATATGAAAGGATTTATTAAAGAAGGGCCAAGGATGGATCCTACCATTAGTCCATTACGTTCCTCTAACGTTAAAACCACACCAATCCGGGTCAAGACTATTCGTATAAACATTGAAGCATAAAAACAAACTACTATTAAAAAGTGAGTAAAGCACGTATGAAACATTTTCTTCTTGTCACCCTTTGACTTCATTCTCAAAACAGTGATCACTATCCGCACATAAGACAGGAAAATGAACGAGAATGTGCCAAACAGCAGTACAAAAGTCACAGTGGATATCATATTAAAATAAGGATTTGGATTCACACAAGTGGCTCTCAAAATAGAAGCATATTCACAAAAAATGTACTGAATAGTGGAAGAACAAAAAGGCAGAGGAAGAACAGTAGCCAGGACGACGGTCAAAATTGCACTGGCCACTATCCACAGCAAAACAACAATTACAGCAGTACGGGTCGTATTTAAAATGGAGTGGTAACGTAAAGGATTGCTTATGGCAATCAGACGATCCAGCGCCATTGTAGTGATTGCAAACATCTCCATTACACAACTTAAATGAAAAGCACACATCTGAAGAATACAAGGGATATAAGATATAGCTTTATAACCGACAATTAGGATGCTGATCATACTTGGACAGGTACTGCTGCTGTACAACATGTCTACCAAAGCCAAGTTACAAAGGAAAATATACATGGGTTGGTGTAATCTCTTGTCGGTGGCAACAAAACATATATTTGCAGTGTTAGCGAGCATTGCAAGCATATAAACCACCAGCAAAACAATTCCAATGGGCAGTTTGTGCTCTACAGTGTCAAATCCTGAAATCACAAACTCAGAAATGATTTTTGCTGAAACATTTTGAGAGGTCATGGTCCTTTTGTAACAAATTAATCTTTGCGATAATAACAATAACAACCAGTTAGTAACCAACCAAATAATCATACAACTCAATCATTCTGTGGTACATCATTTCTTTTCAATCACAAAGACGTAAGGCTCCTTTACAGATTTGCTTTTCTTCTCAGTGTGTCACTTGTATCTCACATGTATGGGTGATATATAAATGCCTCTCTATATGTGTACATATAGGTTGCTGTGGCCTCATAGCAACAAAATTCATGTTTGTTTGGCAAGTTTCCTATAATAGAAACTAGATAGATTGAATTATGTGTGTTTGTGTGTGAACACTGTTTAAAAGTTCAAAGTTCAATGCTGTAATGATGGGCCCTGTCCTTGGAGAATACTGAAGGGTTGTTACTTTAGGGCTTTATCCACAAAAGGGTTTCAGCTCATCAAGAGAAAAAAACAGGCAAATGAAGTCTTCGGGGAAACAAGACTCATTAGTGTTTGTTATTGTGGCAAAGTGCTTGGTTGATTGGCAGATTGTGCAATGCACTCATCCTTGCTATTCACTGTACATCAGCCTGTATGATTACGGCTAAAAGATTTAGCGATGTTCACAGTAATAATGAATAAAGAATGAAAATTAAGTGCTTTGTTGATAAATACTCAAGACAGTTTTATTTAATGCATTACATTATTAAACCACCATATAAAACCCATTCCAATCTCAAGAAGTGCCCGCCTAAAATATTTCATAGTTGACATTTCATTAATACTGCCCAGAGGTATAGGACTGCTGTTTTACGTAACAAGCATGGGAAATGTACTTAATTGTATTAAATCATTACCTTAATTTACGCTCAGGGATTTGACCTGGAGGCCTCTTAATAATCTCTGTGGAGAAATTATTAAGAGAATCTCCACACCTTAGGTCCACTTTCATATTATCTTTCGTTCCACTGGGAGTATTTCATCATGCCATAGATGTTGATCTTTGTGAAATTAAATTTGTGACATCAGCCATTACACTACACTATCAATTAAATGTGTGTGCACACTTAACTGGTTATTTATCGATTTAGTTAGATAATTCATGTCTGCTTCTCAGTATTTTAACCCTAAATGTACCATATTTTATATGTATATTTCTAAGATCTTTAAATTATCAGCATAATCAATATTTTGTCGAAAACCCTTCTACTACACGCCTTCGGTCATCTGATTACTGTTTTAGTAAGTAACAGGCCTTTAGTTCAAAAGCTCATGGTGCAGTAGAATAATTCATACATATTTTGTCCATATACAACACAAATTTCTTTGAAAAAATATGGTTTAATTGAAAATGTATATTTAAAACCTTGAATGCACGCACATGTATTCATTACATTTTATCAAAAGCTTTACAAAATAGAAGCAGGTATGTTTAAACCAACGGGGAAAAATAAAAATTAGTGCTACCATTCCACACCTTTTAGTGAACATTTTTATATGAATTATTAAAGATATTATTTTAGATCTGAACGCAGTTGATAAATAGACCGAACTAAATGGAATTATGCTTGCAGGTTCACACAAAGACAAAAACAACAGACATTTAAAACCAAACTGGTGCTACATTTAATAGAGGGTTTGCACATTCATCATGATTTGGTCAGTTACCCGGATGCGTAGCCATATTGATGATACTCGGATGTAGACAACAGCATGGATTTCACGGGTAAAGTACTACTGAGTATGTTGTTCTGCTAATTTATGGTGTCTTAACTACAGAAAAAACTTGTGGAAGATTCTAGATCATAGTGAAGGGCCCAATATTTTTAATAGGTGAAGATACGTACGAGTAGTATTGATTTACATATTAGCCTAATATTTCACCTACCTGACTAGATAATAAGAACAAACACGAATGTTGTCAAGATTCTTGCCCTGGGAATCCTGTTTCAGTTTAGCAAACCACAAATGCCTTTTGTTCCTCAGACAGTTTTTTGCACTCTTCTCCTTGATTTGTTATAACTTTTGGCAGTCTATAGTACTCCAGATGTTTTTCCTGGTCTGGCCGATTAGTACAGGCCAAAACATGACAATAATTGACCAATTTCAACAGCGATACTCAGCAAAATATGTGAGTTTCGCTCGGTTCAGTGGCATTGTTTACATTCAGTCCCACCAATATGGCCGATTGAAGTGTTGTGAAAACACTCTATACAGAAATGCAAAGAAATCAACAGGATACTACAAGATAGGGGTGTCCAAACATGCTCCCGGAGGGCCGCTGCCCTGCAAAGTTTACTCCAACCCCAATTAAACACACCTGGACCAGCTAATCAGGGTCACTCACTAGAAACTTCCAGGCCAGGTGTGTTGCAGCTGGTTTTGAGTTAAACTTTGTATGACTTTGGCTCTCCAGGAGCAGGTTTGGACACCCCTGCTATAATAAATGATTATCAGTAACAAAAACCCTTGTTTTACAAAATACTAAATTACCTGTATATCCTAGTGCTGCAGACAAACAGATGAGTGACAATCACTTAAAAAAAATTGCTAATATAAGACTACAAGATTATTGCTAATAGAAGACTACAAGAAACTAAAAGTAGCATCATTATATCTATCTTTACACACATACACATAATATTTACTTACAGTTGTGGGTGATTGATTTGTTTCAGTGTGCCACAAAAATACAGCATAGACAGTAATAGCTCATACCTAAGAGAAAACAAAATCAGTATATAGAATGACAAAGACAGTACATGGCCTACTTGAAGTCATCATAATTTCTCTTTAATAAAGTTCTGCTGTATCTAGGATATTCACAACATGTGTGCATTAAATCTGCAATTAATACATAAAATGAACAACTTCTTTGAGAAGAATAAGACCCAACATTTTGCAATCAATCTAAAATATCCTGGTCAGTAGATGCAGACTTCTTTTTAATCACTGTTCGGATGAAGTTCTTAACTTCATCTGTGTATAAATTATGGGATTTAGCATGGATGGAACAGCATATGCCATAGATGTGCTGATGATTCTCACATTGGGAGACAGAGAAAGCATGATTGCAGTGATATATGTGCAGATTATGGGAAGGATACACACTCCAAGTAACAAGAGATAACACTATAGAGTTCCCAATTACAATGTTACAATATAAATGAAAAAAGGACCATATAGTAATATGTGCTGTATGGTATACCTGAAAGTCGACTGATGAAAAAATATTCACATTGCACAACAAAGATATTTTGGGAAAAACTGGCATTTAAGAGATACGTTTTTTTCTTGTACTGTGGTTTTCCTGCAGGATTGGGCTTCTTTAACACTGTTGCCGCGGGTGGTTTTTCATGTCCGCGGGTTGAAGAGACCCCAATAACGTGATATTTAGCCACTGGAATGCAAATTTTACCAAGGGCACCCTGCCAAAAAAAATGTATTTTACCCCTAGGAATGCAATTTTTACTTTTTTAATGTAATTTTTACTTTTTTAATGTAATTTGTTTTTTACTACCTTGAAATATCAGTTACAAGAACCATTCTGATGGTACACTGACTGTAATAAGGCCAATGGCTTCTGTTTATTTCCCACACTCCTCTAAAAACACTTGTTTTGGGAGTGTGTAAGTTTGGTGAGCGGGTATGAAATTTCATGAACGGGCTAAGGGGACTGGATAATGGATAGGGGTGTGCAGGCCCAAAAAACATCGAGAAACACTGCTTAAAAGTATAATATACAAATAAGGTACACAAGTTTATCTTTTAAAAGGGCACTGCTTTTTACTTTCTCTTAGTGTAGAAAGAACTGATCATCCCTGGAGGAGGTGTGTGTTAGCTGTTTTACGTCATTACCTTCTATATATTCATAACAATTTGTCTGTTAACCCTGCATATATCTGTGATTGAAGCAGAATGCACTTTATGGTGCCTTGTGAAAGAGATATACAATGCCTTTCTTCTCAGTGTTTTTAACCAGTTGACGACAGGCTGATGCTAGAAAACTCCTTTGGTTGATTACAACTGAAACTGTGTTATGTTAATTGTGAATTGTATACTGTGTGAATTTAGAAGTCTAAAACTGTTCTAAGGATTTTAACTCATCATGTCAGTGGGAAATGTCAGCTTTATAAAGGATTTTGTGATAGTCGGCTTTCCTGGACTTCAGCCTCAATACTATGGCCTCGTATCAGCACTTCTGTTTTTTGTTTACGTGTTTACAATGGTGGGAAATGCTGTATTTTTTGCATTGTTTGTAATCAGTAGGAACCTTCAGAAACCCGTTTATTACTGCATTATGAATCTAGTTGTGTGTGATGTACTGTTTAGCACTACAACATTACCAAAGATAATTGGCAGGTATTGGTTTCAAGATGGAACCATTTCATTCTTGGGCTGCTTTCTTCAGATGTTTTTCGTGCATTATTTTGGCTCAGTCACTGCACGATTGTTGGCAGTGATGGCTATAGATCGCTATGCAGCAATTTGTTTCCCACTTCGGTATCATAGTATCATGACAAACAGGAATGTATTCATTCTGATCTTGGGCTCTTGGTTGTTGGGTTTGGTAGGCCCTTTGATGATGATCATTCGAGCTTATCCTCTCCCTTACTGTGCGAGTAACAACATTGTGCACTGTTACTGTGATCATATTGCCATCACAACACTGGCGTGCACTAACAGAGAAGAATATAGTTATCCAGCATTCATTCATGCTATGATAGTACTGCTGGGATCTCTTGCTGTTATTGTTTTCTCTTACTGTGCCATCATTGTGGCAGTTCTGCGTATATCGAGCGCTCAAGGAAGGATGAAGACTTTCTCCACCTGCAGTCCTCAGCTTATCATAATTGCCCTTTTTTTCCTACCCAGATGTTTTAATTATTTGTCAAGCAATGTTAATATAAAATTCAGTACTGATTTGCGATTAGTCATTATTATGATGTATAGCCTTTTACCTCCCATGATCAACCCCCTCATTTACTGTCTGAGAACAGAAGAGGTAAAGAAAGTTTTATTTAAAAAACTTCAAAGGAAAAAAATAGACATTACATCAGGGAAGACCTAGTTGGCAATATTTTATTTATATACAGTATATATTTTCTTAAATTTAATGTAAATGTAATGTAAACACAACTGGTTTGCTATTTTAAAAATGCATTCATTTTATATGTTTGTGAAAAGAGTCTTTTACATGTAAATGTCTATGATGACTAAATGTTTAAAAATATGGTTGATAATTATGTGCTAAATAAAATAGTGATATGAAAACTGAAACGTATTTTTATTTGGATGCATATAATTACAATATGTAATGTTTAGTAATGAATTCTTAAACATCACTGCTTTTAACTT
>NW_026129605.1:33352-44377 GCF_022985175.1 Labeo rohita | reverse complement strand
CGGGAGACTTCACTTCACTGTTTATCTCGGCTACTTGCATCTTGTTACTGGAAGAAGAAGCGCTGTGAGGAGAAAGATTTATATTTCCCTCAGAGGAAGAGCGCGATGCGACGCACGGCGAGATCCACCGAAAGAGTAAGTCTTTCTTTTATTAGCCTGCTTACGTTAGTTGTTGTGTTACTGTGATATAACTTGTAGACATTATAGTAGTTAGATTTTTTTCCAAACTATAAGTCCTGACTACATGTGCAATCAAGTGAAATGTTATGAAGTATGTTTCATTTCATTGCATCGGAATGTTTCACGACGCCATACTGTTTTTAATGTTCTATAAAATGAAAATGACGCAATATAAAAGTAATGGTGTTTACACTGTAACACTGAATCACTGAGTCTAAGATTGTTTAGACAAAACTACTGTCATATACTCTGTTCACGAATAGATGTTTATGACGTGCTTAAAAATAGTAAATTAGTTTCCCAGACATAAAATGGTTTTGTATTGTATAAGACATACTGTAACAGAGGGAACGAGACGAGAGACGAGCGGATCCATATGCAAACTTTTATTGTAGGGATGAGACATAGACATGGTCAGGCAGGCAGGGTCAAACAACGGCAGACAGGAGTATGGACGGCGAGACAAGAGTAATCCGTGACAGGCGAGGGTCAGTCCAGCGGCGAACAATATCCGAATGAGGGCTAGGCAAAGAGTAATCCGATAAGACAGGCGAGGGGGTTCAAAGGCAGGCAGAGAGACAGACTAAACGACACAACAAGGCTAAACAAGAAAACTAGACACAGGATACAAGGAACGCTTTGTAAGAATGCTAAAGAACAATTCAATACTCGGCAGCGTGTGACAGGAAGACTGGGGCTTTTATACTGTCTCTGATTGGTGCAGGTGAAAAGAGCAGTGGCCAATGGATAATGTAGTCCGGGGTGTAGTGCAACAGTCCGTGTGTGCAAACAGAGTGAGAGCGATGTCTGGTGGTGAGCGGTCCGCCGCTCACCGACCAGATCCATAACACATACAAAGCATGCTTGTGTTTATGACTATAAAATCATATTTATTTATTTATTTATCGTATAACAATAGGTGTCACCACGGCGGCCTCTGTGGCTCCCTCTAACCGCCGTCAGCGGGAACCCTCACCGGACTTTTAACATGACATTACCCATCCACCCCGTACCTGGGACCCCCACTTCCGGTTCCGGGTCTTCCGGGTCACTTCCCCTCGGCGGCCATTTATACCCCGGCTTATGGATTTCGCATATGGATCCCACGACTCCGCCTCCGTCTGTGAGCTCGTTACAGAAAACTTCGCCGCCATCGGATCCAGCGATTGTTAATCCGACCTCGTCGGATACGGCGCCACAGGCATCACCTCCCTCGGTCCTACAGATCGCATCGGAACTATCCGCTCAAGCTTCGATGCTGGCAGCACACAGACAACAACTGGACCGTCTCACCGACCTCACGGGACAGCTAGTGAGAGCGCTGCAGGGGCTCCAACTGACTCCACCTCCGGCCACTCCGCCCGCGCCTCCACCGGCTCCGGCTGTCCAGCCCGTCACCGCCAGTCCGCGGCTGGCTTTTCCGGAGAAATTCGACGGCACTGCCTCCAAATGCCGGGGCTTCTTGCTGCAGTGCACGCTCTTCGTGAATCAGCAGCCGCATCTCTACCCAACCGAGGAGGGAAAAATCTCCTTCGTCTGCTCGCTCCTCCAGCGGACTGCCCCGTCAACCTTACCTATGTGCCACGAGACCTGAGATCCCGAGTCCTGTCGGAAGTACACTCTGTCCCAAGCTCCGGTCACCCTGGCATCGAAGCCACCCTCCACCTACTAAGGAACCGCTTCTGGTGGCCTACCATGCGCTTGGATACCATCAACTTCATCAAGGCTTGCGCCGCCTGCAACACCGCCAAGGTCCCTCGCCGTCTACCCGCCGGTCTCCTCCAGCCCTTGCCCATACCTCAGCGTCCCTGGTCCCACATTGCCGTCGACTTTGTTACAGACCTACCACCCTCCAATGGATATACCACCATTCTCTCAGTTGTGGATCGGTTCTCCAAGGCCTGTCGTTTCATCCCCTTACCCAAACTCCCCTCGGCCATGGAGACGGCCGAGGCACTGTGCAATTGGGTTTTCAGACTCTACGGGTTGCCGGAGGACATAGTTTCGGACCGGGGTCCACAGTTCACCTCACGCCTCTGGACCACCTTCTTCCGCCAATTAGGAGTCAACGTGAGCCTCACGTCAGGATACCACCCTCAAGCTAATGGCCAGGTCGAAAGGTTAAACCAGGAATTAACACGCTTCTTACGGACTTATTGCCAGAGTCGTCAGACGGACTGGAGCCGGTACCTCTTCTGGGCGGAATACGCCCAAAACTCCCTGCACAAGCCTTCCACTAACCTCACGCCGTTCCAATGTGTTTTGGGCTTTCAACCTCCCATGTTCCCCTGGTCCGGGGAACCCACAGAACTTCCGGCCATAAACTCCTGGCTCCAGAACAGCGAAGAGACCTGGAACCGGGCTCACGTGCACCTCCAGGGGGCAGTGCGACGCACCCAGACCCAGGCCAACCGCAGGCGCCACCCCAATCCGCCGTACGAACCGGGGCAATGGGTCTGGCTGTCAACCCGAGACCTGCGACTCCGCCTGCCCTGCAAGAAACTAAATCCCAGGTACGTGGGTCCCTTCCAAATAATCAGACAAATTACACCTGTATCTTTCCGTCTTGATCTTCCTGCTGAATACCGCATCTCACCCACTTTCCATGTCTCTCTGCTCAAGCCCGCTGGCGACCCGGAAGGAGTGGAGAACCTAGACGAGGCCGCCCTCCAGGGACCACCCCCCGTTATCGTGGATGGCGAGGAGGTCTATCGGGTAAACACCATCTTGGACTCCCGTCGCCGGAGAGGTCAGTTACAATACCTGGTCGACTGGGAGGGCTTTGGCCCAGAGGAAAGGTCATGGGTCGCTTCCGGAGATATCCTGGACCCCTCTCTCACCACAGAGTTCCACACGAATCACCCAGATCGACCAGCACCCCGAGGAAGGGGCAGACCCCGGCGACGGGCACCTCCTCGCGCCAGGAGTCGCTCGCAGGGGGGGGGCTCTGTCACCACGGCGGCCTCTGTGGCTCCCTCTAACCGCCGTCAGCGGGAACCCTCACCGGACTTTTAACATGACATTACCCATCCACCCCGTACCTGGGACCCCCACTTCCGGTTCCGGGTCTTCCGGGTCACTTCCCCTCGGCGGCCATTTATACCCCGGCTTCGCGGGCATTCCCTCGCGAAGTTTTGCATAGTTTACTATCAATCCTGAGCGTTTTCCCTTGTGTGTTTATATCGTTGCCGACCGGACTGTTTATTCACTCTGCCTTGCTTTCTGCCTGCCTTTTGAACTCTTTGCCTGGACTATCGTTTACGTTGTTGGATTATCTCTGTTGTTACCGTTTGCTGTTGTTTGACCCTCGCCTGCTTGACTACGTCATTAAACTTTCGCATATGGATCCCACGACTCCGCCTCCGTCTGTGAGCTCGTTACAATAGGATACTATTAGTTTATTATTAATACTATGTTAATGAATATATGTTTAACGTGCTAAACAATAATTAGTTTTTCAGATATAAATTGTCAATATTTTATGATAGTATAAAGCATGTGTGAGTCTATGACTACAGAGTCATACTATATGTATATATTACAGATGCTTCTGATATTAACATGCTAAGATGTTTTTTTTTTTTAGTGATCTGATTCCTGCACCACAGATGAATGCTACATGAAGAGTACTGTACCAACATCAGATGTTCAACTACACTGACTTTTTTTATTATTATTATTATTATTTTTATTTTTTTTTTTTATTGTAAAACAAGTTCCTGGACTACTGATGATGAGTTTTGTTTCTTAAATCCATGGAAAGAAGCAGCAATCACTTAAATATCAGGTATAATTTACTTGTTTCACTTGTTGAACAGAATTCAGAAAACAGTTTTCAGGAATGACACCAAGTCTGTTCACATCTCTGTACATGTAACATCAGTGTAGTCAATAATGTGATTTAGACCTTCATTATGTATGTTTTGATGATACGGTGTAAATAAAATACAAATAGTATAAAACTCCATTCTCTGAATCTCTCATTGTTTCTACCTATCAGTCACAGTCTCATTGATGGGCCATTAGAGGAGGGCCTTTTGTCTCTCAGGTGTGAATCACTAAATATTCATGGTCGTTGTCACTCCCTCGCATATTCCCTTTCAGTCACAAAACATGTTTTAGAAAACTTAAATCAATATATTGTTTTCTGTAAACACATGAATGAGATGATTTTCACATCTTTATGTAGAAAAAAACTATAGACAACCACATCCAGTTCTCAAAAGTCTTGTGAAGTAATGTTCTGAATGTGTTTCATGGTCTTATTTCAGTGACTTAAAGATTTTAGTTTTTCCACTAACCACACATAAATGTTGTTTTCTCAAAAACACAAACATGTACATTAATGTTGCTTGCATATTACTGTAGCCCAGTTTGTGCTGATTACAATGTAATCAAACTTTAGCCATTAATATGTTTTTAAGATACTGAAAAAAGCACAAATGTGAGGGCATGTCAAAACTTCTCCAGGGCCCCAAAACACCCAGACCCAAGAGGGTTAAAACTGAAGTTAAGACATTCACCGGCATAACTATAGCACAAAGTTTGATATCCGTTGGCTCGCCTTCATGGTTTAAAACAGAAATACTTAAAATATTGTGATGTAACTGCAAACCCCCATGCGTATGCATTTTAAATGCAGGGAGAAGTGAAAGAGAAATCAACTAGGTCTGCTGCGCTGTCTTGTGTTAGAGTTCTGTTTTGTTTCTTCTTCTTGTGGTTTTAAATAGCTTAAATGTGGACACTGGTAAATTAATCTGCAAAATCACATGATGAATGATGAGGTCTTGACCTGGTCCATACGTATCACAGATTGACTGCGATCTGTTTAAACCCATTTGCTTTGCCGGTCCAATGGCAGACTCCAGCGAAAGTTTTGTGTTCACTGTTTCACACACACCAATCACGTGCACATATCTGTATCTTGAAAATAATACATTACAGCTTCAGTAAAATTAGGTATATTTCAGTTGATGATTATAATTAGTGGTTTTATTTGTTTACTTACTTTATTATTCTTTTTTTGTGAGACCTTCATGTTTGCCATTTATTTTGCGGTGAAATGGCAAATTATGCAGAATCACAAAAAAATGCGACGTTGCTGATTTTGCATTGGATTCAGCGATCGCAGAATCGCAAAAAACTGGAGGGTCTGGTTAAAAAAAACAAGCACATTTATTTCAGGAAAGGTGCAAGAGCAGCTAATACAAAAATGAAACGACAAAATCCCGACAGAGGACGATCTGAAAAGAGTAACAGTGACACCAAATGTTACAGCTGTGGACTAAAAACATTAAATGATGTTTTATTAACAAGGTTCGGGAGGAGCGTGTCAGATACCTAGCCTAATTATCACAAGAGGAGTTCGCTCAAGTTAATCAACTCTACAATTTAAATCCCAGCCCCGCCGCCAGTCTCTTTTAGCTCGAAGCTTTCAGCCCAAGTAAGCGCTTGGTCACAACGGAAAGAGCCATTCGTTGATCACTAAAGTCAATGCGTCACTGCAGCTGCAGTTAGAAGTCCCGGTTGCTATAGAAACCGTCAGCATTCTGAAAATGTGACATTTCCTCATTCAAAGACATGAATGGGGAATGACTTGCCTGCCCGAGAGGCATTTCAAAGATGGCCGCCAAGCGAAATGACTTGCCTTAAAGGGACTTTGCTTTTCCATCGCATTCAGTCATCCCACCAAAATCATCCGTTCAGCCTTCCCCATAGGTGACGCAAGCTGCATTTCTATGCATACCGCAAACCTTTATTTGCAAATGCGCAGTACAAGTCACTAAGTGGGATTTGGGATACGATGGCTCGAGAAATTCTACCTTGCCGTCCATCTAATTTGTGGTTGCAAAGCAGCCCCAAAATTTTCGACATGCTATCAGAAGCCATTTGCTGGATCCTATCAAACAATTACCTTATTCAACCCCTAGACAATTTCCTCGTCATTTCACCTCCCGACGCAATTCCAGCTGCCCATATCCTCACAAAGCAAAGCTTGGGATCCCCATCGCTCCACAAAAAAAAATAATAATAAAAAAATAAAAAAATAAAAAATAAATAAATAAAAAATTCAGGTATCCCTGCCTAAAGAAAAGATAGAATAATCCTCGTCTCCTCCACCCTCCTTGCCAGTCCAAGCTGTTCCAACACGAACTCCTCTCTCAGCACGGGCACCTAAATTTCGCCATGTGCATCATTACCTAAGGCTGCCCCTTCATCTCGCACCCCCTCATTTGTGTACAACGTGAGGATAACATTCCTTAAACCATGGAATCACTCTTTTATAACAACCTCGTTTCGTCTCCCGTCGATGTCCAACTATTTACAGATGCAGCTACCTCTGCCGGCTTCGAGGGGTTTTACCAAGGTCACTGGTCCACGTCTCCGTGGCCCCCCCAGTCCTCAGCCCTCCCCCTCATGGTAGCAGCATACCTGTGGGGAAGCGAATAGGCTTCTAAAACCATCTTAGTGCATTGCGAAAATGCAGCAGCCGTGCAGTGCACTAATAAAGGCCGTTTTTATTCTCCTACTCTCACGCTTCTCAAAATTCAAGATGCTGGCTCCAGAGGCGGACTAGGTTTTTAAATTTGATCCAAATATCAACCCTACCGTCTCAGGTTTAACAGTACTCAATAACAAAACAATTTTTTTTTAACCAAACAAGCAAGACAGACAAAAGCCAAAAGAGGCCATCTCATCTACGTCTTCAACCTCCCTTCTCCAGACCAACCCTATCAGTCTGTCCTCGAAACCAAAAACCTGTCATTCACTTCTGGTTCCAAAAACTCCTCAAATCCGTCCTGCAATCCAGTAAAAGTAAAAGTACTCCTCTTTCAATTTTACTCGAGTGAAAGTACGAAAGTCCCTGATTTTTTGTGTACTTAAGTAAAAAAGTACTGATAGATTTATTTTGCAATTTTATATAGGTTACTTCATTGAATTTTATATTAGCACATTTTTTATAATCCTACTGCTCAAAATACCTGGGATTTTCCCAAAATAACCACTATATGGAGTAAAAATACATTTTTGTTGTTGATATGGACTATGTTGATGAGAGTGATGTAGTAATATTCAACGTGAAGCTTACACTGCGATGTACCTGAGGGAAAACAGATTTGACCATCTAATTTTCACCAGTAAGAAAAAAAAGTGTTTTAAAGCTTGTTGTTTTGCATAACGTCACAGTTATATATGACATGAGAATAAGGCCTGAAGTTAGCAAGAACATTTTAAAGAAAATATAATTATATTTTCATAATGATTTTTTCCTTTCAAACATTGTCTGTGTAAAAACACCCCTGGCCCCTCAGAGGGCATCACTTCCCACTTTAATAATTACTGTAGTTACCATTTTCTGAACATCACATCTTTTTCCCTCAGATGTAATCTATCTAGGTGGTTGAATAAAAATATTTGGACTTTATATCTAAAAATTACCTAAACTTAGCACCAGCAAGCTTCTTAGCTAGACAGTTAGCATCAGCTAACAATATTTACTTATTTTCAGTATGGTTATGAATAAACATTCATATCTGTCTATTCTAGTTGATCCAAACAATATAAAAACGTATAATGTTGCTAAACAATATAAAACAGACGTCACATAGGGCTACATGCATAGCATTTAAAAAAACTGCTAACGTTACAGCAGCGGGGAATATGAACGTGCATGAGTTATTTTTTTAAACTGTTATTTAAATTTTTTGTTTTTGACCTAAAACGGAAACACTGATGTTGATGTGTCTGAATTCAAGCATTTCAGTGAGGTTAATCAGATCACCCTTTACAGCAGATGTAATTCACAAACAACGGACAGCTTTGACCTAAATATGTTTTTCAGTTACAGTAATAAATCCTAAAATTCGACATGAGTAACTTACTTTTCGCAGCATCAGTCGCGCGCACACAAGATCTCCCGCTTCTTACTTGTGAATTGAGTTGACTGGAGACTCGAGTTGTCGACTCGAGAACAGCTGCAGTTGGATCGTTCCAATACGTGAATGAATCGTTTGGGGCGATTGGCGAATCAATTTAACAGGTTCACTGAAAATAATCAATTTGTTCATAATCAGACACGGTTTCTGCGTCTCAGAGCACGTGATACATTATAAGGAGTAACAATATGTTTTATGAAATGTAGTGAAGTAAGAAGTAGGATCTTACGCTTTGGAATGTAGTGAAGTAAAAGTGAAAGTTACTCAAAATAAAACTACTCCAGTAAAGTACAAATACTTAAAAAAATGTACTTAAGTACAGTAACGAATTACAACTACTTCGTTACTGCCCACCACTGCCAGTCCCACATAAAACGAGGCTCACCAAAACCTCATTGGCTGACAAACCATGTAAAGTAATCTTCCCATGTCTCTTGATCTCCCATCAGTCACTGCGAGAGCCCTCCCAGGCTGGTTTGCCTTTCTTCCTCCCTGCCCGGCAGGCCAAACTCCACGTCTCTTCCCCCCGCCTGGTGCAATGTCTGGAGTCTTGATCTCCCAGCAGTTGCCGTGAGAGCCCTCCCAGGCGGGTTCGCCTTTCTCCTTCCTCGCCCGGTGGGCCAAACTCCACATCTCTTCCCCCCCGCCTGGTGCAACGCTTGGAGTCTTGATCTCCCAGCAGTTGCTGCGAGAGCCCTCCCAGGCGGGTGTTCCTTCCTTCTAGCCTGCCCGGTGAGAGCCCTCCTGGTCAGGCCTCCATACTTACTGCCCACAAGCGAGGCTCACCCATCCGATGCCATGAGTCTTGATCTCCCGTCGATGTCTCGAGAGTCCTCCTGACTGGGTGCCCCAAACCACGCATTCCAGCATCAGCGGGTGGCAGGGCCTACCCATCCGTAGCCTCAAAACGGGAGTATGTAGGCTCCTCCGGCCTGCATTCCTGAGCTCGGAGCCCTTCCCCGGACAGCACGCCAAATATGCATTACTGTACTCCGGCTAATTATATGTAAGCGTGAACTTGTGAAATGATGTTTTATTAACAAGGTTCGGGAGGAGCGCGTCAGATACCTAGCGTAATTACCACAAGAGGAGTTCGCTCAAGTTAATCAACGCTACAATTTAAATACAGCTGAACTTGCCCCTATCCATTTGATGGTTTATCAGCATCCCACCACCACCCCATCTCCTCACTCCTCACACAAGCTCTCACTACACCTAGGGGGGTTCTCTGGGTTCGGGCCATTCCCGAGCTCGGAGCCCTTTCCCGGACAGCACGCCAAATATGCATTACTATACTCCGGCTAATTATATCTAAGCGTGAACTCGTGAAGCAGATGATTATGGTGCAAAATCAGCAACTTTCTTGTATTGCAAAAAAAAAAAAAAAAGTTATTATGCAGGTGTTTGCAGAAAGAAAAACAACTCATGTAAAAATGACAAAAATAAGGCCAAAGATAAATCAGAATGCAAAGACAAACCAGTGCTGAATTTGTTTATGCAATTGATCCATAAAGAAAAGGAGACCATAAAAGTTACTGGACCGACACTGAAGATGGTTATAGATTGATTAGTTGGGGACAATGAATTTCCAGCTGTCAAAACACATGAGGAGGAAGGTGCAACATGACGATGAAATACAATGTAAAGTCTTTAATATAATCCACACAGGTAAATCCACGAAAGGGAGACAGGAACACACATATTCATTGACGAGCCTGGACACAAAGCACAGAACACAAACAACTTATAAAGGGTGGCTAATGATACACAAACAGGTCATGGAGATTATAACTAATAATGAATATAACAAGGACAGGAACAACCATATATAGACACATGAGGAAAAAACCATTACAAATAGTCCAGGGGTGTGATATCAGTGATATCATGTACTATTTGAACTAACTGAACTGAACTGAACTGGACTGGATGATGACATCACTGAATTCAATGATGAACTGCCTTTAACTGAAAATCGAATGTTTACTGTTGCCCTTTTGCATTATTGACACACTATTTCATATTTAATACTGTAAAGCTGCTTTGACACAATCTGTACTGTTAAAAGTGCTATATAAATAATGGTGACTTGACTTGACTACCGGCCCTAATCTGCATGTTTCCACCCACAGCACCGTCATTTTGTTTTCACAAGCGACAACAGTAAAGCAGTTATAATGTCATACTAACACTATTTAGAGTCCCAGCCTCACAGGAGACAAGAAAGCAGTGGATTTATTGGTTTATTTACTGTATATTACGCTGCTGCCACACAGATCTAATATAAACATGCCGTTTCTTTCTTCGCGGTTTACCTTCATAAACATAACCAACTGTTTTTGTAACTCCTGTGTGTTTTTAACATAAACAAACAAAAGTAATTACCAAGAATGTGTTGAGATGAACTAGTAAGGAGATATTTTAATTATTTCTGTAATGTTTGCCAAAAATCAACAACTTACATTTAACAAACAAAAAATTGCTTCAAACATTTTTCTAAAGTAACTTAATAAAATAACAAATAAAAATATTTTTGGTATTGTACCAATATACATTTTGTCAAGACTCAAGAGCAGCAACCATTTTAGTTTGGGTAGGTCCATGGCAAAATAGACATCATATATGCCAATAAATATTAGACAGCCATCTCATCTATAATATAAATTACTCAAAGTACCTGCATCCTGTAGAAAAATCTTCATGTCCTTATGTTTGTGTCAGCCGCTACAGTTAAATAACTAAAATAATGAAAGTAAATGGAAAACTGTGTATTACAAACCAGTGTGTTTATAATTATAATAATGAATTAAATTTAATGTGTGTGATATCAAGTAGCATAACATAATGTTTTGTACAGCTAAATAACTGGAAACAAATGACACCGGAAGCCTTGCATGTTCTTACACTA
>NW_026129605.1:0-32852 GCF_022985175.1 Labeo rohita | reverse complement strand
GTGAAAAACTAAAATCTTTAAGTCACTGAAACAAGGCCATGAAAGACATTCAGAACATTAGTCCACAAGACTTTTGAGAACTGGATGTGGTAGTCTAGAGTTCCCTATCTGTCGTACACTCCGAGTTGTGTCGAGTAGTGTACGACACTAGGGGTCGCCCTTGAGAGCCCAAACACCTCTGACAGTTTTGAGAAAGGCCAATGAAAATTGGGTGTGCAGATTTGCATAGCTGGCCACGCCCCGGCCATCCGGGTATAAATAGGGCAGCGTGTGCATCTGCTCACTCGTTCTGTTCTTCGGAGCCGAATGCAGCGTCTCTGTGTGAGAAGCGGCAACATTCACCTCTCTCGTCGTTGGATCTACGGCACAGACAGCGGTCTCTCCCTCTCTGACACGGCTCGTGTTGTGAGAGTACCCCTGGGTGCGTCGACGGTGATCTTCAGGAGAAGATTTTCCTCTAATCGAGCAAATTTTCTCTAAAAGAGCTCCACGGCGGATTGTGTGTTTCATTATGCCTTTCCATCCGTGTACAACTGGTTGCGGATTCTACCTTTCCCCTAACGATCGGCACAATCGCTGTGTTCAGTGCTTGGGGCGTGAGCATGCTGACGCAGCGTTCGCTGAGGGAGGTTGTCAGAACTGCGAGGACATGCCCTTGGGCACGCTTCGCTCTCGAGCCGCATTCTTTGCGGAGAAGCCGCGGCGCGCTTCAACTGCTTCCCGCTCCGGTCCTTCTACTTCCGGGTACGAGGCCGCGGCGATGTGCGTTGAAGAGGAGCGACAGGTGTTGAACGACGCTTTGCCGGGTACGTCCTCACAAACCGTTCACCCTGTGTGTCCACCGATGGAGTCTCCGGATGATTTTGAAAGCTCGTCTCAGTATGGGCTGGATCTTTTATTCGGGGCTCCTGCTGAGGAAAAGGCAGGGTCAGTAGCGTCGGAGGGAGAGCCGTCAGAGGCTGATGTCACAGCTGAACTCGCCGCTCCGGCGGTAGGATCTCAGTCTGTGGCGGATGCCGAAATGGCCGCCGCACTAAAACGGGCAGCCAAGGAGATTGGGGTTGTGTGGGTTTCCCCGCCCAGCCCTGAGCCTTCAAGGCTGAATGACTGGTTCCTGGGCAGTGCACGTGACTCAAGGCCACGTTCATCCCCGGTCCCGTTTTTCCCGGAAGTGCATGAGGAGTTAACGAAGTCGTGGAAAGCCCCTCTGTCGGCTCGTTCACGGCACGCTATCTCCCCGTCCCTCACCACCCTCGATGGCGGTCCAGCGAGGGGGTATACGGAGGTCCCCCAGGTGGAGAGAGCGATTGCGATGCACTTGTGCCCGCAAAACGCCGCCTCCTGGAGGGGCCGCCCAAGACTCCCGTCCAGGGCTTGTAAGTTTTCGTCTGCGCTTGTAGCGAAGGCTTATGCCGCCTCTGGGCAAGCTGCGTCCGCCTTACACGCCATGGCGATTCTGCAGGTCTATCAGGCTAAGGTTCTCAAAGACCTGCACGAGGGTGTTCCTGACCCAGAGCTGTTACACGAGCTGCGCTCCACGACCGACTATGCTCTACGGGCTACGAAGGTTACGGCGCAAGCTCTGGGAAGGGCGATGTCCACTATGGTGGTCCAGGAGCGCCACCTATGGCTAAACCTGGCCGAGATGCGAGACGCTAAGAAAGCTCGCTTTCTTGACGCTCCCATTTCCCAGGCTGGTCTCTTCGGCGAAACCGTGGAGGAGTTTGCCCAGCAGTTCTCCACGGTGAAGCAGCAGACGGAGGCCATTAGACACATCCTGCCCAGCTCAGCCGACGCAGCAACCTCTGCCTGCCCCCCGCCGAGGGAGACCCCCTACGAGGGTAGCTCAGGCCCCGCAACCTGCCGGTCCTGCAGCTAGACCCGACAAACGGTCCAGCACCCGTAGGAAGGTGGCACCGCCAGCCCGTTCTCAGGCCACTAAGAACCCTCGTCAGGCTTCGAAGCGTTCCTGAAACGGGCAGCCCAGGGAGGGAGGATCATCTGACCTGTCCGGATCCGCACTCGACGAGGGGACGAGCGCTGGATTCGGCTTCTACCCGGCTGTCTGCCACCTGGCGGACGGCCACCACATGGTCAATAAAAGAGCAATTTCCTTCTTCTCTGGGCGCAGTACACAGCACCTCCAACCCTCTACTCGACGGTCGGATGCTGTCTCCTTTATCCAAGACATGCGGTCGCACAACACCTGTGCCCCCGTATGCTCGGAAACAGCGAGCTTTTTCAGACGATCTCCCCTCTCTGGGGCGGATCGGATTCGAGATTGGTTTGTGGCTATAGACCTGAAGGACGCGTACTTTCATGTCTCAATCCTCCCAAGACACAGGCCGTTCTTACGGTTTGCCTTCGAAGGACGGGCATATCAGTACAAGGTTCTCCCCTTCGGCATCTCCCTGTCGCCCCGGGTCTTTACGAAGGTAGCGGAGGCCGCCCTTTCCCCCCTCAGGGAAATGGGCATACGCATTCTCAATTATCTCGACGACTGGCTGATCCTAGCTCACTCGTGGGATTTGGTTTGCACACACAGGGACATGGTTCTCAACCATTTGGCTCAGTTGGGACTTCGGGTCAACTGGGAAAAGAGCAAACTCTCCCGGGTACAGAGGATCTCTTTTCTCGGCGTAGAGCTGGACTCGGTCAGTATGTCTGCGCGTCTCTCCCCGGAGCGTGCACAGTCAGTTCTGAGGTGTGTGGCAACACTCAGATGCGGGTCAGCGGTCCCCCTAAAACAAGTTCAGAGGCTCCTAGGGCACATGGCATCCTCAGCCGTGGTCACGCCACTGGGTTTGATGCACATGAGACCGCTGCAGCACTGGCTTCATACTCGAGTCCCCAGGTGGGCGTGGCATCGAGGCACATTTCGAGTGAACATCACACCATTGTGTCACCAGACACTCAGCCCTTGGACAGACATTGTGTTCCTACGGTCAGGAGTTCCCCTGGAACAGGTGTCCAGACGCATCATTGTCACCACAGATGCTTCCAAGACAGGCTGGGGTGCCACCTGCAACGGGCAGGCAGCTTCCGGGGTCTGGACAGGCCCCCGACTGTTCTGGCACATAAATTGTCTGGAGTTGTTGGCAGTGCTCCTGGCCCTGAGGAGGTTCCGACCTATGATTCAGGGCAAGCACTGTTGGTCAGGTCCGACAACACTGCGACTGTGGCCTACATCAACCACCAGGGCGGTGTACGCTCCTTTCGCATGTCACAACTAGCCTGCCACCTGCTGCTCTGGAGTCAACACAGACTCAAGTCTCTACGAGCCACTCACATCCCGGGCGAAGCCAATTGTATGGCCCATTCCCTGTCATGACACGTTTCGCTCGGAGGCGAGTGGAGACTCCACCCCCAGTCGGTCCAACTGATTTGGGATCGATTCGGCCAGGCGCAGGTAGATCTCTTTGCCTCACCGGAATCCACCCACTGCCAGCTGTGGTACGGTCTAACCGAGGCCCCCCTCGGTATAGACGCACTGGCACACAGTTGGCCGAGGGGCCGGCTCAAGTATGCGTTTCCCCCAGTGAGCCTCATCGCACAAACCTTGTGCAAAGTCAGGGAGGACAAGGAACAGATTCTCTTGGTGGCCCCCTTCTGGCCCAACAGAACCTGGTTCTTGGACCTGGTGCTCCTGGCATCAGCCCCTCCCTGGCGCATTCCTCTGAGGAAGGACCTCCTTTCTCAGGGGAAGGGCACAATTTGGCACCCGCGCCCCGATCTTTGGAACCTCCACCTTTGGTCCCTGGACGCGACCAGGAGGACTTCAGAGACCTTTCACCTTCAGTGGTAAACACACTTCTACAGGCAAGAGCCCCCTCTACCAGACGGCTGTATGACCTAAAATGGCGCATCTTTGTGAACTGGTGTTCTTCACGGGAAGGACCCACGGAGTTGTGGCATCAAATCAGTGTTATCCTTCCTTCAAGAAGGCCTGGACAGGCACCTGTCTGCCTCAACACTCAAGGTTCATGTCGCAGCTATATCAGCTAACCATGACTTGGTGGGAGGCAGATCGGTGGGGAAACACGATTTGATAATCAGGTTTCTTAGAGGAGCCCGGAGGCTGAACCCTCCTCGGCCGCATCTCATCCCCTCTTGGGATCTTGCTGTGGTTCTCCAAGGTCTACAACAAGATCCATTCGAGCCCCTTCAGTCAGTCGAACTCGATGCTCTCTCCTTTAAGACGGCTCTTTTGACTGCGCTCACTTCCATCAAAAGAGTGGGAGACCTCCAAGCCCTCTCCGTGGACAGTTCGTGCCTGGAATTCGGACCAGCAGATTCTCACGTTGTCTTGAGACCCCGGCCTGGATATGTGCCCAAGGTCCCCACCACTCCTTTCAGAGATCAGGTAGTGACCTTGCAAGCTTTCTCTTCTCAGGAAGATGACCCCAACCTGACCTTGTTATGCCCAGTCCGTGCCCTGCGCATCTACATGGAACGAACGCAGCCCTTCAGACGTTCGGAACAGCTCTTTGTTTGTTACGGAGGACAGCAGAAGGGGAAAGCTGTCTCCAAACAGAGGATCTCCCATTGGCTGGTAAACGCGATCCGTAGGGCCTACCTGGCCAGAAGGCCTACCCTGTCCTCTGGAGGTAAGAGCCCACTCAACCAGGGGCATCGCTGCCTCAGCAGCCCTGTTTCAGTAGTTTCAGTAGGTTTCCTGATGCGAACCCTGGACACCATCTCCATCTTTGGCACTTCTGCACATGGCGGAGTTTAGCGGAGGAACTCGCTGTGGAATCCCTTCACAAGGTATGAACACCTTTATTCATGATAGGATTGTGCTCCATATGTAGTGGCTCCTTATGTGGCCCCATATGTGTATTTCCACCTATAACTTTGTGGTGCGGTGTTTTCCCCTGAGAACAGGTTCTCTAGGGTCTGAGTCTGGCTGTCTCCCCGGGTGTGAGACCCACCTCAGGTCCCATGTATAACTATGTCACTCTAACCCCCCCCATCGGGCAGGTCGTGAACTCCATAATGTCTTTTCCTTCGGGAGCAGGCATTTTTCCCAATGATCTCAAGACACTCAGCCGCCCTTGAGGAAGGCCCAGCTGCAGGACCCTGCTGTACAGGTCAGTCCTTGGACGTTGGATGGTCACAGAGGAGGTGAGCTGCACTTACGTTACACGGTGCCCTGTTACTTCTGCTCTTATCTCTCGTGACGCGGTCAGTCATGTGGCGTGTTTTTACGGGGACCCCTAGTGTCGTACACTACTCGACACAACTCGGAGTGTACGACAGATAGGGAACGTCTCGGTTACGTATGGTAACCCTCGTTCCCTGATGGAGGGAACGGAGACGTTGTGTCTCCCATGCCACATCTCTGATCCGCCTCTGGGTGAGCTGAGACGCTCGGCTCCTCAGAATCAGAACGAGTGAACAGATGCACACGCTGCCCTATTTATACCCGGATGGCCGAGGCATGGCCAGCTATGCAAATCTGCACACCCAATTTTCATTGGCCTTTCTCAAAACTGTCAGAGGTATTTGGGCTCTCAAGGGCGACCCCTAGTGTCGTACACTACTCGACACAACGTCTCCGTTCCCTCCATCAGGGTACGAGGGTTACCATACGTAACCGAGACGTTTTTTCTACAAACTGATGTGAAAATCATCTCATTCACGCGTTTACAGAAAACAATATATTGATTTAAATTTTCTAAGACATGTTTTGTGACTGAAAGGGAATATGCGAGGGAGTGACAACGACCATGAATATTGAGTGATCTACACCTGAGAGACAAAAGGCCCTCCTCTAATGGCTCATCAATGAGACTGTGACTGTCAGGTAGAAACAATGAGAGATTCAGAGAATGGAGTTTTAGACTATTTGTATTTTATTTACAACACAGTATCATCAAAACATACATAATGAAGGTCAAAAGCACATAATTGACTACACTGATCTAACCATAGAGACGTGAACAGACCTTGTGTCATTCCTGAAAACTGTTTTCTGGATTCTGTTCAACAAGTGAAACAAGTAAATTATACCTCATATTCAAGTGATTGCTGCTTCTTTCCATGGATTTAAGAAACAAAACTCATCATCAGTAGTCCAGGACATTGTCTTACAATAAAAAAACAGTGTAGTTGAACATTTGATGTTGGTATAGCACTCTTCATGTAGCCTTCATCTGTGGTGCAGGAATCAGATCACTAGACAAAAAAAAAAAAAAAAAAAAAACTGTGTGAGCATGTTAATATCAGGAGCATCTGTAATATATACATATAGTATGATTTTGTAGTCATAGACTCACATGCTTTATACTATCTTTAAAAAATGGCATTTTATATCTGAGAAACTAATTATTATTGTTTAGCATGTTAAACACCTATTCATGAACAAAGTATTAATAATAAACTAATATTATCCTATTGTTATACGATAGATAGATAGATAGATAGATAGATAGACAGACAGACAGACAGACAGACAGACAGACAGATAGATAGATAGATAGATAAATAGATAAATAAATAAATAAATAAATAAATAAGAATTTATAATCATAAACACAAGCATGCTTTGTATGTAGTATACAATACAAAACCATTTCATGTCTGGGAAACTAATTTACTATTGTTAAGCACGTCATAAACATCTATTCGTGAACAGAGTATATGACAGTAGTTTGATCTAAACAATCTTAGACTCTGTCATTCAGTGTTACAGTGTAAACACTATTACTTTTATATCGCGTCATTTTTATTTTATAGAACATTAAAAACATCCTGGCGTCGTCAAACATTTCGATGCAATGAAATGAAACATACTTCATAACGTTTCACTTTAACGTAAGCAGGCTAATAAAAGAAAGACTTACTCTTTCGGTGGATCTCGCCGTGCGTCGCTTTGCACTCTTCCTCTGAGGGAAATATAAATATTTCTCCTCACAACGCGCCTTCTTCAGTAACAAGACGCAAGTAGCCGACATGAACAATGAAGTGAAGTCTCCCGCTTTGTTGACGTTGATGTGGGCGGTTTCGCCGCTTGCGCCTCCACGTGGCTGATTATAATAACAAACCGAAAGCAGCTCGAGGGCGTGATCAAATTAAAAATAATTAGGTCTGACGAGAAAGACTGGACATGGAGTTGGTTTCATACAGATTACTTTAACACATGATATTTGTTTTCGATAAGACTTACTCCATTTAAAAGTAGACATATCAGGCTTTCTATAGATATCTCTCTCATGTCTCTGTGTTTTGTATTCGCTGAGTTTTAGTTCATTTTAGTGACGCATTTCTTCATGACGATCACAGAGAACAACGCGGCCCAACAAACATGAGACGTCCACCCGACGTGCAGATCATGTCTATATTCCGACAAAGACGTTGAAATGACGTCGTTTGGACGTTGTTTGCTCAGTGGGGGCAGACTGCATACCCTGTTTGTTTGCTTTATTTCACAAAACCACAGAGTGTTGTTGTTACTATGAGTGTACACAAATAAAAGTGAATTCCTTACAGATTCCATTGATGTATTGCTCTTATCTGTACGATCAAAAATGACGGAGTAATTGAAGTTCTTTTTGGCGTTATCAGAAAAACGGCCACAAACCGAACAAGTAAAAAAACCTAATGTGAGAGTAAAACCATGTGGAGAATCAATGGCTACATTTACATGGACTTCAGTAATCTAATTATTTACCTTATTCCGATTAAGACAATATTCTGATTAAGGTGTTTACATGAGTTGCTTTTAGAATATTCCTTTCATGATCCCATTTTACATCATCACGTCCCCACGCAACAACATCCGACATCCCTTCCAGAATTTCACGTATCAGCATAAAGTTCATTTTGTTATGGTGTCATATACAGTTTGGGGGTTTCATTTGTAATTTTATGAAAGCTTCAAGTGCAGTTCATTATTTGTCATGCTATGCTAACAGACGACAGAAATATTGAAGCCATGCTCTTTTGTTTGCCGTCAAACGGTTGGTGACTGCCGTGTAAGTATCCTGTAACAAAGTGTGATAAAGTCTTGCATGACTGTAATAGTGGAATTAAGGTGTGTACATGTCTATACTACACTTCAGTAATTTGACTAAAATAGGAATACTCCACATATCTTAATTAAATTTGTGTTTATTTTGAGTATGAATTTAGTCAGATTAAGGTAATCGAAAATCTCTGTTTACATGGTAGATTCTTTACCCTCTGATATTTTTTGTTCATTTTAGACCGATTTCTAAAAATCGCTACTTTATTAGAATTTACATTCATTATTTTATAACCATTTATAATTTAATCATTTATTATTGTACTTTCATTTATAATAGTCATTTAAACACTTTATACACACACATTACATACAGTAGATTGCTCAGTTATTACATTGATTATTACAATTATTCATTGCTTAGTAATTAATATTACATCATTATATTTTATATTATTTTTCCATTGTTGTTTAATATTATGATTGTGTAGTTTCAAAAGCTATTTGTCTTCAGTAAAAGATAAGAGAATGTCTCTATTTCAAGGTTTTTAAAGTCAGAATGATGTGGTAAAGCAGTATTTTTCCATTACTACTGCTTTTGATATTTACAACACGTTATATTTGTGCTGGTCATTAGGGTGTTGTCAACAAAAATCGATAATAGAAATAGTCGACAATGAATTTCATTGTTGAAGTTGTCGCCAGACATGTTTTTTCCGACCGAGTGAGGCATCTCTCTTCCAAGAGTCGCACATGCGCATTAGCTTCTCTGCTGAGCGATAACATACAGAAATGGCGGCGTCCAACGCAGCAGCTGCGCGTACCAAAACATCTAAAGTTTGGGAGCATTTTAGCCTGGATACGGCAAATAAAAAGATTACCTGCATGGTTTGCAAAGCAGTCCTTGCGTATCACGGCAGCACCTCGGCGATGCACGAACATTTAAAGAGAAAGCACGAAAATGAAACGGAGTTTGACTCGCCTCTGTAAGATTTAAATAACATGGAAGCCAATACGTTTTGCTTTTGGATGTACATTGTACATTTTATAAGCGTATTTTCATTTAAAAAAAAAAAAAAGATTTAACGTTATGCCCGACTGTACCTGACAAAAGTATTTTAAATTAAATGCATGCAGTCTGAAGAAGAGAGCCACCATGGACCCCTTTCTGCAAAAGAAGCAGACGTGCACCCCACAACAGGCGAATGCCCTCACTGAGTCATTATTGCAGATGCTGATCTATGATATGAGGCCGCTCTCCATGGTCGATGGTGCTGGGTTTCAACAAATGATAGCCCAGTTCAATCCAGACTACATCCTGCCATCCAGAACCCATTTCACCCACTTGATGGAGCAGAAATACAGAACAACGTTTCTGAAGGTAATTGTTTAGAATGCACACAGTCAGACATATTTCAAACAAAAAAAAAAAAAAAACCACAAATTTAATTTAAAAGCAATTATATATATATATATATATATATATATATTAAAATAGCTGAAATACATAACTTCGTTTTGGTAAAATCATAGTAGCTGCAATTATTAAAAATGTAAAACTTGTATGTTGAATAGTTTCTGTTGACATGTAGGTTTTTGCATGTTAAATATTTTCAAAAATCAAATTTTGTGTTTAAAGGTAAAGCAGATCCTAAAAGAGGTAAACAGCTCCATCACACTGACGTGTGATGTTTGGACCAGCCGTGCCACAGAGGCATATCTTGGAGTTTTGTGTCATTTCATCACCAAAGACTGGCAAATGAAGACTTTGAACCTTGCCACTCTACCCCTGAAGAAGAGGCATACTGCTGCGAACATCATGATATGGATGGAAGAGGTGATAGAGAAATTTGACATCTTGCCTAGCAAAATTAAAGCAATAGTACATGATAACGGGTCTAACATGGTGGCGGCAGCTCGACTCCTGGAAGAAAAACACGGTTGGTCTTCAGTCCGCTGTGCTGGCCACACCCTCCAACTTATCGTCAACAGTGCCCTCAAAGAGCCCAGCATCAACAAAGCTACTGGTGCTGCAAGAAACCTAGTGGAGCACTTTAGGAGAAGTGAGCTGGCAAATTCAAAACTGAAGAAGGAGCAGCAGCAAATGAACACCACAGAGCACAAGCTGATCCAGGACGTCAGTACGCGATGGAATAGTACCTATTACATGGTAGCAAGACTCCTGGAGCAGCGCTGGCCAGTCACTGCAACTCTCTCAGACCCTGAGGTAACACCAAGAGGCAAGCACTACTTTGACCTGAAACCAGAGCAGTGGGTACTACTTGAAGAGCTGGTGCAAGGGTTAGGGCCTTTTGAATGTGCTACCGTTTTCCTCAGTGGGCAGGGGTATGCTACTGCTTTATGTCTTCCACAGCTGGTCATAGGGCTGCAACGGTCCATACAGCAAACCCAGTTTGAGACAAGCTCAGGAAAAGCCTTTCAAGCCATTGCAGGAAAAGGAATAAGTGAGAGATGGGAGAATCTTAACACTGTGTCTGCAGAGAGAGACAACCCACTTGTTCTTGCAGCTGCCATCGACCCAAGATTCAGAAAGCTGAAGTTTATCTCACCTGAAGATGGCACAAGGGTGCAAAGTACAGTTGAAGTTCTTGCTATCAAAGAAGCAAAGGCCAAGACTGGGCTACATGATGACCCTGAGGAGCTACAGCAGAAGAAGAGGGGTCATATCCCAGGGGGAAAGTCAACGCTGGATAACCTGCTTCAGTCTGACACTGACAGTCTGAGTGAGGAAGAGGAGGAAACCCAGGAGGACAAAAAAATCCAAATGGTGAGGAGGGAAGTTCAGATGTTCTTCACAGAGCCACCAATAGCCAAAAAAAGAAGACCCTCTCAGCTGGTGGAGCGAAAATGAGGGGCGTTTTCCCACACTGTCAAACCTAGCAAGATCTCTTCTGTGCATTCCTGCAACATCCACCCCTGCAGAGCGAATCTTCTCAGCAGCAGGAAATATCTGCTCCCAGAAGAGAGCAAGTCTCACACGAGACCATGTGGATATGCTGACTTTCCTTAATATGAATAAACTGAACGACATAGCCTGAGACTCATGTTGATTTTAAACTTGGTCTGTCCACCATGACAGGTTTGTGTCCAGGTAGTATCACACAGTCCATGTTTACAACTTAAATTCAGACGACTCTGAAAGCTTATTTTAAAACCGTTAGATTTCATAATGTTGAGACGAGTTGTAAAGTTCTTTTGCAACAGATTGACCACTGAATGTATCTCACAAAATGCACTTAATATTTTTGTTTACTGTTTTATTGCTGCTAATGTGCCTGCCCCTGGTTTACAGGAAGAAAATGTTTACTTGATTTTAATTTATTTTTTCTTATAAAACAAATGTGCCTGACCTTTATAAAAATGATTTATGTTAGATTCACAAGTCTTAAATGAGACAAAGAACAAACAAAATGTATAGCATTTGTTTATTTTGCTAAGAAACAAAATGACAACAGGACAAATTGAGACAATATGAAGGTAGATAAAAACTATTGTTTTTGCTGCTGCTGCTACTGTTGTTTCATGAATTTTAAGAAACTACAGCAGGCCTAAAACAGGGGGTCTCAAACCTCTTTTACACCACAGACCGGTTACGGTTTGAAAATATTCTCGTGGACCGGGGGGGATTATAGGCCTGAAATTACAATTATTAAAACATTATTATTATCATTATTATTATTATTATTATTATTATTAGACAGTTATATACAGTTATCAGCACATGTTGAAGTAGATTTGTCTCACACAATATGCGCCATGAATGCAGCTGTCAGATCCCTTGGACTGTTTGTGTTGGTTTTGCCCCTTGTCACACCCCCATTTGGACTGTTTTGTTGGTTTCTCCCTCTTGTGTCCATATATGGTCTTTCCTGTTCCGTTTCTTGTTAAGTAATTATTGGTTAATCACTCACACCTGTCGTTGTATTGTTAGCACTCCTTTATATGTTGCTTTCTGTTCAGTGTTCAGTTGTCGGATGTTAAAGTTATGTTGGCATGTGTGTTTCCCTTCTGTGTCTACCTGGAGTTTTTGGATTATTATTAAAGAATTTTCATTATATTCCATCGTTGCTCATCTTACTCTACACAGCCGTGACAGCAGCGTTAGAAAACTCTCAGTTTTTTTTTTTTTTTTGTTTTTTTTTTATTTCACTTTCTATATAGTGAATTGTAAAGTTAAAACTATTTTAACTATTTTTAATAGTTGTGGTGCATAACTATTGCACAAAGTTTAATATCCATTGACTCGCCTTCATGGTTTAAAACAGAAATGCTTAAAATATTGCGAATGTAACCACAAACCCCCATTCGTTTCTTCTTCTTTTGGTTTTAAATAGCTTGAACATGTAAACTGGTAAATTAATCTGCAAAATCACATGACGAACAGTAGGGTCTGGACCGGGTCCGTACGTATCACAGATCGACTGTGATCTGTTTAAGCCCTAATAGGCTATATGACAGATCAGAGCCAATGATTCAGGGAAATTGCTTTGCCGCTCCAATGGCAGACTCCAGCGAACGTTTTGTGTTCACCGTTTCACACACATCAATCACATGTGCATATCTGTATCTTGAAAATAATACATTACAGCTTCAGTAAAATTAGGTGTATTTCAGTTAATAATTATAATTGTTTAATTTTATAAAATGTTATTTTTTTTACAATAATTTTTATTTGTTTATTTATTTTATTATTCTTTTTTTGTGAGACCTTAATTTTTGCAATTATTTTGTGGTGAAATGGCAAATTATGCAGAATCACAAAAAATGCGACATTGCTGGTTTTGTGTTGAATTCAGCGATCACGGAATCGCAAAAAACTGGAGGGTCTGGTTAAAGAAAAAGACAACCATATTTATTTTAGGAAAGGTGCAAGAGCAGCTAATACAAAAATGAAACGACAAAATTCCAGCAGAGGACGATCTGAAAAGAGTAACAGTGACACCAAGTCTTACAGCTGTGGACTAAAAACATATTAGGCAGATATTTGTGGTGCAAAATCAGCAACCTTCATGTATTGCAAAAAAAAAGAAAAAAAAAAGTTATTATGCAGGTGTTTGCAGAAAGAAAAACAACTCATGTAAAAATGACAAATATAAGGTCAAAGATAAATCAGACAGCAAAGACAAACCAGTGCTGAATTTGTGTATGCAACTGATCCATAAAGAAAAGAGACCATAAAAGTTAATGGACCGACATTGAAGATGGTTATAGATTGCTTAGTTGGGGACACTGAATTTCCAGCTGTCACAACACATGAGGAGGAAGGCGCAACATGACGATGAAATGTAATGTAAAGTCTTTAATATAATTCACACAGGTAAATCCACAAAACGGCAACAGGAACACACGTATTCATTGACGAGCCCAGACACAAAGCACAGAACACAAACAACTTATAAAGGGTGACTAATGATACACAAACAGGTCATGGAGATTATAACTAATAATGACTATAACAAGGACAGGAACAACCATATATGGACACATGAGGAAAAAACCATTACAAATAGCCCAGGGGTGTGACATAAATGATATCGTGTACTATTTGAACTGAACTGATCTGGATGATGACATCACTGAATTCAATGATGAACTGCCTTTAACTGAAAATCGAGTGTTTACTGTTGCCCTTTTGCATTATTGACACACTATTTCATATTTAATACTGTCAAAAGACAGACCAACAAGCTGCAAAACAGGCATATATGGAGCGAGACCCAAGAATAGTCCGAGAGGCAGGCGTGGGTTGATCAAATTGGGTGAATGTAAACAATACACACATTTAATATGAGGGGGGACTGGGCGACTGGGAAAATAATCCGTGCAAAACAGGCATATATGAGCGAGTAGTCCAAAAGGCAGCCGGCGAGACAGACGAGACGAGAAGGCCAGGCGAGAAAGGATAAATACAGGGAACCCGGGAACTAGGGAACGTGATAAACAATGCAATAATCACAACAATAACCACAATACTCTGTGAGTCACATGGGAAAAGTCCAGGGCTTATATAGGGCGCCTGAATGGCCACAGGTTTTGATGCAATCAGTGCCATGGATGATGGGAGTAGTAGTCCGGGGTGCAATGCAACAGTCTGTGTGATATGATAGAGCGAGAACGACATCTGGTGGTGAGCGGACCGAAGGTCACCAACCAGATTCATGACAATCACAGCATAAAATATAAATGTAAGCAGTGTTTCATGTGCTACTTTTCAGCAGCGGCGATGACAGTTTAAGGCAAAATAATGGCAAGAACACGTCTTTCAATAAACAGTTCATCATAGTTGCACGCGCAGTGTAGTTGGCTTCATTGACTCATATGAACCGGTTCTTTCAAAAACACACAGCCCAGTTTATTAACAAATTGTTTTTACATTTGTTCGTAAATCAGATAATATATACTGCTTGTCGGCTAACTCGTCCTCTAAGAAATCTAATCCCGTGAGATGGGATGTCTGAGATTCATTGTTTGTAATCCGATTCTCCAACCGCTCGCTCCACTTTCATCATATAACAATAACGTGAAATCAATAAGAAGATGCCGATCATGGAAACTGATAGCAGAGTTAGGTAAGAATCTAGTCATATTGCAGTTTTCTCGATTTTTAACAAGTATAAATTCCTCCTGTGTTGATTCGTTCAGCTCTCTCTTCTCTCCATTGTTAGGATGCAGAGATTCTGATTGGTGTGTCATCAGTTTTGCTAATGTTTAACATAGTTTAACTCATTGTTAAACTTTTTGAGAAATGTGTCTTTGTTTTGAGAACTGAATGAATGGTTCGGGAAAATGTTCCAACTAAAATAAGTTACACATACAGTACATTTACAGTATACATTACCAGTACATCAGATTATAGAAATTTCATTACTCTATATGTACAGTAAAATGTTGCACAGCTTCAAACATGTGACAGTCAATTTTTGATATTTTGATATTAAATTTTTTTTTTTTTTTTTTTTTTTTTTTTTTTTTTTTTCTACTACACTGAGAAATGAAGAAGTGACCTAGAGCAGTGGTTCCCAACCATGTTCCTGGAGGCCCCACAACACTGCATGTTTTCCATGTCTCCTTAATCAAACACACCTGATTCAGATAATCGGCTCATTAGTAGAGACTCCAAGACTTGAAATGGGTGTGTCAGACAAAAGAGAGATGCTAAATGTGCAGTGTTGGCGGGCCTCCAGGAACGTGGTTGGGAACCACTGGCCTAGAGATATAGCTAGTATTGTATCAGGAGACCAAGAAACTACTATAGTACTGTATACTGTAATAAAATTTCTCCAAATGTGCAGAAAAATGTGCATATATATATATATATATATATATATATATATATATACATATATTTATTTTCTACTGTATTGTGGCATACCAAGTTCATATATAATTCTTTGTTATTTGAACTTTTCTAGTGATTTTTATCTACTGCAAGATTACTTTACTTGAAAATCATTTTTTCCCCCAGAAGTTAATTGCTGATTTATACATCTGTATCTGTTTTTGTTATAGTGTTATTGATCTCGTGAGTGTTCACTGGCAGGAAAGTCATCTGTGTATTTGAATTGTGTGTAAGCTTTTAAAAACACCTGTGATAACTAGATTGAAAAAGTTTGAAAGACAAATGTATGCTGGCTTGTCTTAAAGTCTTGTTTAAAAACATAAATAGTTTGGTCAGATGTTCTGGATGTTTGCTAAAGGGTTGCTAGGATATTCTGGGTGGTTAGGCTCTTGTTTTGCAGTTGCTGGGGTGTTGCTAGAGTACATGGTTGATAGTGTGTTCTGGGTGATTACACCATTATTTCCACCTCTGTTAATAATAGAAAATCAAACACTGTTTTCAAAACTGATCCAGTTTCAGTGCTTTGATATTTGTAATTTTAATAGAACTTCATGTCTTCTTTAGTGATACAAGCTCAGAAATATTTATAACCTGTTAAAGCTTTTTATGTTGCGTAGTGACTTGGCTCCATGATGGATATTGAAATGTTTTTTTTTTTTTTTAAACAGTAAGGATGATTACCTAATGGTAATGCAATATTTGTGGACTCAGCTGTGATGTTCCAAGTTACTTGTATTTTATTTTCCATACTTCTGTATTATTAGAGTGGTTGTAGTAATCCTACAGGGCACTAGAGGGTGCTCTAGAGAGCTTCCATACAGGATATAGAGGTAGCTGCTACAGAGAAGAGGTAGATTTGTTTGGTAGAGAGAGCATGTGGTTGTGTCACCTTTAGCTTCCAGAAAATCTTTTTTTTTTTTACTACTTCAAAAACACTGAACTGTTTATTATTCTTATTTTTTCTGTTTGTGAAGTTAATTGCTTTAAGTTTCTTGAGTTTCTGTTGGGTTAATAAGAGGGTTTAAGTTAATCACTGAACACACAGCAAATCATTGCTACTAAACTGAACCAATTTATTATTGGTAGTAGTATCTTTATATTTTAAATGAATTAATGAATCACTATCTTTAAACTACCACTAAACATGACTTTCATACTAAACTCTTCACTATGGATGCAGGGGCAGATCTAGAAAATAATTTTAAGGGTGGCAACACCAAAGCAAGCCACCATGCATCGTTTTAGGGGATTTATAGACTGTAACACTTCCTATGTTTTTACTGAATTAAAGAAACAACCACCGAGCTGATTCTGTGTGATCCTTGTTTATTTTAATGCTCAAATTTAACTACCTGGGGCACTTAACATATACTTTGTGGTTAACAGGCATTGCAGAGCAAGCATCACAGATAACAGTGCCTGTGTGTTTTACTACTCGGAGGAGAGAGGCACTACGATTAAATCACCTGTGACAAAACCAGCTTTGTGTGGAAAATCCTTTAACAAAATCAACACAACGCAGAGGAACAACCGCTACACATGCAGAGCAGATTCAGATGCAGTGTTAGAAATAATATTAGCAGCAGCATGCTTAGCAGTCTAATTATTATTTTGCTAATATAGCAGCAGTAGAAAATGTTTTAGCAGTATTAAATTTCAGCGATTTCACATGGATGGTCTCTAAGCTCTAATAGGCATTTTATTACTTGCTTATCCAATAGCATTTACAACAGATTCTGCAAACTCGCCAAGCAAAATAGGCATTATTTCATTGTGTTAGCTTATTTAATAAAGGGCCTTATAGGAATTCTTAGTTACTTGTGCATAGCTGTTTAGATCACAATGTTGGCTAACTTTAATAGCGGCATGCAGAGCAATTTCAGATGCAATGTTAAATAACGTTAGCAGTGGCATGCTTAGCAAGTTAGATTATCATTGTTTCTAATATAGCAGTGACAGCATATAGTACTTTCAGTTGCATGAAATTCCAGTGAATTGCATGGGGTAAGTAAAGTGAAACAGGTATTTTATTACTTTTGCTATTTAATAGGGCTACAGTACTTCACAAACTCTTCAAAGTGAAATAAGCGTTACTGATTGTGTTTGCTTGTTTAATAAAGAGGCTTATAGCAATTCTAAGTACTTTTGTGCAGTTGTATCAGCAGTATGTTCAGCAGTGTTTTACAAATTTAGGAGCAGCAGTAGGAAGTACGTAAGTTGATAGAAATTCACTGCTAAGATGGTACGCATGGATGGTAAGCGAACTCTCAGGCGAATAGGCATTTTATTACATTTGCTTATTTAACAGAGCTCATAGCAGATTTGTGAATAGCAAATAGCATTTGTGGTTGATGGTATGTTTTTCGATAATGGTAGAAAACACTTATTAGGTTGATTTCTTTGCCCAAAAAAAACAAACAAACTAAAAACTTGGCTGTCAATCATGATGGAAGAATAAACAAGTTAAGTTACAGCATGTCCCCTAATGAGGCCGTAATATTTATTCTGTGGGAGTCCCCCCCACCTCCCGGCCTCATCAGAGGCCACATCACCCCTCGAGCACCCTTCTCACCTTTTTCACCCCTGACCCATTTTCATGCCTGTATGTAGATCGGGAGGCACATTCCCTTCACAAACAAACATAATCTGCATCTTCAGCGGCTCAGATGTCGGGAGTAAATGACGGCCACTATGTTCATTATTACATCCAGCAACACAACACCTCAATCGCTCAGTTGGAGATATTCTTGTCTAACTTACATCCCTGCTCCAGCATCGAAACAAAGAGGGCGGACTGTGACGGCTGATTCGAGGTAAATCGCTCATGTCAATCAACTATTGTGGGAGTGTCCTCTGTCATGTGACACCACAACGACAGGCATCTGAGAACGGCTCAATTTGAAAAAGGGAATATTATTTTTACAGATTAATTAAAAACACTGCATGGATTTTTATCATTATAGGGTAGATTTGTACATACACTGCCAACACACATTAATGTTAAAACAACATGAAAAAGTGAACTTAGCATCCGATGACCCCTTTAAGTAAATTCTACATCTGACATCTACTTGCTTTAATGCGCGCGGAAGGACTTACCATGGAAACTGGGTGGAAACTCTGTTGAGCAGTAAAACACATCTCTCACTGTTGTTTTCACAAATTTCAGGTAAGTTTAGTGTCTAATATTACACATATAGTACATACATGTGTTCCTGACACTTTCTTTCATGTAAATGACACGCTTCTGTTGAATATTCACTATATATAAATGGTTTAGTATCTTTGGAAAAAGTCTGTTAGCATCTGAACCGTAATGCTAAAGTTGCGTTCACACCAGACGTGAATGAAGCGTTAAGCGCGAGTGATTTACATGTGTAGCCAAGCCACTAGGAGGCGATGTTGTACCTGCGGTGATAGGCAGGATTCCCTTTAAAGGCCTACTTCCGACTAGTAGCAGAGCGCCTTTCAATTGTTTGGCATGCAGATGGTTGTTTGTCGCTGAGAGAACGATTTTTTGGTAGGTTTTCTTTTATCCCTCATATTTGAATGTAGTGTTAAAGTGTAATTGCTTTTCAGTTGATTTTTAGACGTGTGCCTTAGATGTTTCTGTATTCTAAGCTGGATGACTTGTGGATACTGAATGAATACCACTACATAGTGCACGTGAGTGTTAACATTGCTAACAATTGTTAAAGTGAATTATTTTATGGCGAAATGACTTGGAATATATTTTCTTTTGTAGAAATGTATATTTTTAACTGTGGTTGTTTTTAGTTAATAGGAGATGCCTTGAGTTTCTTATACTCATTATTTTGGGCTGGATGAGGGTAAATGCTGAACGAGCTGCACAATATATTGCACGTGAGGGTTGACGATCTATGGTACGTCATTTTGTTGTGAAAAATCAAGTGTATCTTTGTTGGCACTAATTTGCTACCCTTTTATATAAGTGTAAAGAGCCTTTCCTTCTTTTAGGAAGTGTGTGGGGATTATAGCCCTTCAATGGTGTATATGTGCAATCAGCTAGACGTTGTAAAGGTATCTACATTTAACTTTTATTGTGTCGCTAGGATAGCTAGCATTTTAATATTGATGGTAATAAATTTATACATGGTTTTTATTTGAAATTGTATTGTTTGTGGGGTTTTTTTTTTTGTTATTGTTAATTGCCCTGTTTAAAAAAAGAGGGTTGAATTGTATAACCCGGGTTGACAAATTGTCTGGTTGTTTAATGTTGTGTTTTTTTTTTTTTTGTTTTTTTTAAATATAGAGTTTCTCAGTCCAGCTCAACTGATCATTGTTTTCCCACCTTCATTTATTTTTTGTATTTTGTTTTGTGAAGTATTCTTTGGTTTTGTGAATTATTATATTTTGAGTGTTGCCCACGACTTGTGTGTTTTTTTTTTTTTTTTTTTTTTTTTTTTTTTTTTTTTTTTTTATTTGACAATTCTGTTGTGCTCCTTGCGACGCTTTGACCTATAGTCTTGCTCAGTGTGATTTACTGAAGAGGGGTATATTCACTTCCATATGCAAAAGTCTGGGGTGTCAAGAGTGTCTTTTTTTTCTTTTTTTTTTTCTTTTACGTACGAGTCAGTGTGCTGTGTAAGCCGATTGTAATTTTCTTTTGGGTTTATTGTATTCTTTTCTCTTTTTTTTGTTATTGTAGTGTTTGGTATGATTTTTGGAAGTGTTGTCACCCTCTAAACTTGTGTATTTCCAGCTCATATGAGCATCGCTTGTCAGCTTGTGAGCAAACTCAGATACAAACAATCTGTTGTATTTAATAAAGTGAATTGTGATTTATAGTAATTCTGCCTGGAGTACATTCATTTAATTGGATAGCCGTGCGGGACCCCCCTTATTTGTCAAGATCATGCAGATCAAATCCAAGATGGCGGCATGTATGGTCTGATGTGTGTTTGTCCCTTTTTTATACTCATTTGTTTGTTTTTATGCTTATATATGGAGTTAATTTTTAGCAGATTCTTTGACTGAGCTCTTTGGTTTTTAAATGAAATAATTTTTACCTTGCTGCAAAAAAAGTGATTAAATTTAAGACTAGGTGTTTACATCAGTAATCCACCTAGCTTAACCAGGTGCTAATAGTCAACAAGAATCTGCAGGCCCTGCTAGCCCTCCAGGTCCTAGCAGTCCAGCTACCATCTTCAGGCTCTACTTGGATCCTGAGGCTCAGTCAGCCTCTCCAGGCCCTAGCAGTTCAGCTACCATCTCTAGGATCCAGGCCCTAGCACCCCAGCAAACATCTTCCATCTCCAGCCCAGTTCCAGTCCAGCTACTATCTCTAGGCTCTAGGCCCTAGCAGCCCAGTTTCCATCTCCAGGCTTTATTTGGATCCTGAGGCCCTGTTAGCCTATCCAGGCCCTAGCAGTCCAGCTACCATCTCTACGCTTCATGCCCTAGCAGCCCAGCTACCATCTCTAGGCTCTGTTTGGATCCTGAGGCCCTGTTAGCCTTTCCAGGCTTTACTTGGATCTTGAGGTTCTGCTAGCGTCTCCAGGCCCTAGCAGCCCAGCTAACATCCTTAGGCTCTGCGTGGATCCTGAGGCCCTGCCAGTTCCTCCTGGTTTTGCTAACATCTTCTGCTAACATGGCTTTACTCTTAATGTTGCTTTGTTCATTGTCCTTGCAGAATCAAAGATCAAGTGATTTTTACTGGGTGAGTACATTTTATAACATTTGTGGCTCTTTGGACATAGCCTATGGATTCAACAGTTCAGCCTTTGTGCATCCCCCTCAAATGCCAAAAGAGTTGGCAAAGGACTTAAATATAGCCTGGTTGCTACCCAGAGATATACTTTTGCTTCAAAATCTTTGGATTTTAAATGACTACTTTGCATTTGATGGCAGACATTACTGGGACTCTCATTTTAAAAACACTACAGATTCCTTATATACAAATGGTAAACAGAGATGGTTTATATTGTTATTGTTGCTTTTATCTGGCAATGTGCAGCCAAATCCAGGCCCTGAGTTGCGGTGTATTCCATTGCCATCTGATGTGAAATCCATGTCTGGTTTGAGTGTAATTCACCTTAATGTTCGCAGTTTGTTACCTAAAATGGATTTGTTTAGAATTTGGGTGAATTTAACAGATGCAGATATTGTTGTGTTATCTGAAACTTGGCTGACAAAATCAATCACTGATATGGATATTGGAATGGTTGGTTATAATGTGTTTCGTGTTGACAGACCAAGGAAGGGTGGCGGGGTTGCTATTTATGTCAAATCTAAATTTAATGTGAAGTTCGTTTACTCAGAATCAATTAGTTAGCAGCTGGAATTTTTGGCATTGAAGGTGGAATTGACTAAAGGCCTTTATGCTACTGTTGTTGGGTGTTATAGGCCCCCTTCTGCCCTGAGTACTGCATTACAGACACTTATTCAACTCTTATCCAGATTGGACTACTCTGAAATTATTTTAGTAGGTGATCTAAACTGGGATTGGCTGAAACCTTGTTCAGATGAATTTAAGTCGTTTTGTGATTCTGTTAATTTTACACAGCTAATCAACTCTCCCACTCATCCAAATCTTAAGTGCCATGAGAAATCCACCTTAATTGATTTAATTTTGACTAATGTCCCGCACAAATTTTCTGCTGTTGGTGTTTTTTGCAATGACCTAAGTGACCACTGTGTTGTTGCTGCTGTAAGGAATACTAAGATGCTTAAATGCAAACCTCGCGTAATATGTAAGAGGAATTTCAAAAAGTTTAATGAACAGGGTTTTTGCCATGATTTGTTTAATTGTGATTGGAGTAGAATAGAGCTGATTCCCGATGTGGAGTCAGCCTGGATCTTTTTCCGGGATAGTTTTTTGCAAGTAATAAATAGACACGCCCCACTAAAGCGATTCAGAGTTAAGGGGCGGGACAATCCATGGTTTTCCTCTGAGCTTGGAGACATTCTTCATGACCGCAATTGAGCTTGGGCCAAAGCAAGAAAAACGGGCTCTTCGTCTGATTGGCTTGTTTTTAGGCAGTTAAGAAATAAATGTTCTTCTTTAATTAAGAAAGCAAAATCTGACTTTTATCTGTCAGCCACTACAGACACTTTAAATGATCTGAGAAAATTTTGGAAGGCTATAAAATTACTTTCTCTAAATAAAGATAGTATTAATGTTCCTTCTTATATTATGAAAGAGTCTGCAGTAGTTCATGACAAGCTGGAGATATTGAACCATTTTAATGAGCATTTTATTCAGTCTGGTTCTTTGTTTGATACTGCTTGTCCTTCTACTGTGACACCTTGTACAGATGTACCAGTCTCTACAAGTGTCTTCAATTTCACTCCATTCTTAGTGGCTGACGTTCAAAAAGCCCTAAAAGGGCTGGCTCCTGAAAAACCTCCAGGACCTGATCCTATAGAGCCCTACTTCTCAAAAATAGCTGCTGATATTGTAGCACAGCCTCTAACGTACCTTTTTAATCTTACTTTAGAGAGCAACACTATTCCCAAAATATGGAAATCTGCATTTGTTTGTCCATTATTGAAAGGGGGTGACCTGTCAAATTTAAATAATTACAGGCCAATTTCTAATTTGTCTGTTTTGGCCAAAACGCTTGAATCCCTGGTGAGTGATCAGATGAAAGACTTCCTGTATGTACAGGACATTTTATCCCCAGTTCAGTCAGGTTTTAGAAAAAAACATAGTACCATCACAGCTGCAATGAAGGTGATAAATGACATCTCTGTTGCTCGTGACAAGAAGCAGCACTGTGCCGCTCTTTTTATTGATTTGTCAAAAGCTTTTGACACGGTTGATCATGATGTTGTAAAGATTAGGCTTCTTAATTCGGGGTTTTCAGAGAATACTGTCTCTTGGTTCTCAAACTATCTTAGTGACAGAACCCAGAGCATTAAGCATGATGGTGTTCAATGTGGTATTCTACCAATTCTTAAAGGGGTTCCACAAGGTTCTGTGTTAGGCCCTCTTCTATTTACTATTTATATAAATAACCTTGATTGGCATGTGTTTGATGCAAACTTTCATTTTTATGCAGATGACACAGTTATTTACTGCTGTGCATCCTCTCTTAAACAAGCCATTGAACATTTACAGAATGCTTTCACTGTGGTCCAAAACACTTTGCTACAGCTGAAACTTGTGCTCAATGCAGACAAAACCAAACTTATGCTCTTCACGGACCCTCGGAATAGACCACTGAATGTTTCTTCAGTGATTACTCTTGACGGACGTGAAATACAGACTGTTACAACTTATAAGTATCTTGGTATTGTTATTGATGATTGCCTATCATTTAAGCCTCATGTTTACTGTTTAGTGAGAAAGTTGAGGTTAAAATTGGGTTTTTATTTTCGAAATAAGCTGTGCTTTTCTTTTAATGTTAAAAAACGGCTAGTGGCATCTACTTTTTTATCTGTGTTGGACTATGGTGATATATTATATATGCATTCATCTGCTCAATGCCTTCATATGATTGACGCAGCCTATCATGCATCGTTGAGATTTATTACTAATTGTAAAGCTCGCAGCCACCACTGTGAGCTGTACTCTCGTGTAGGGTGGTCTGCTTTGGCCACACGGAGGCTCTGTCATTGGTATACATTTATATATAAGGCTATTCTTGGTGTGCTTCCATCTTATGTTCACTTCTTATGAAAAAAAAGTACTGGTCATTATTCTCTCCGTTCTCAGGCTGTTGTCTTGCTTTCTGTCCCACGTGTCAGTACTGAGTTGGGTAAAAGGGCCTTTGTTTATTCTGCACCCTTTACGTGGAATTTGTTGCAGAATACCTTAAAACATAGTAAATTGATTCCTTTGAGTGTTTTTAAGTTAAAAATGAGATGTTTTGAGTTGGAGTCCCTCACATGTCAATGTTTTTAATTGTGATTTCATTGTAAGTGCAAAATTGGCTTTCAATCGTTTTTTTTTTTTGTGTGTTTTTTGTATGTATGTAATGATGTGATGTAATTTAGCTGCCTGTCTTGGCCAGGTCTCCCTTGCAAAAGAGATTTTTAATCTCAATGGGCTTCTCCTGGTTAAATAAAGGATAAATAAAAAAAAAAAAAAATTTGTGACCTTGGGATCTCCTACCCAGAGAAAATTGGAGTGGCGTAGTCATAGATGGTTCCAACAAAGATAAATTGAATCGCCCCATCATACATGTTAAGTCAATGCAAAGACACGAATAGACATCCTGCGGCGAGATTTGCGCTAATGAGGTGGCGCGAATGGAGCATTTTGGGCATTTGATGCGTGAACGCGTGATTCCCGCTAGTTGAAAAATCGGAACTTTGGCAAATATTCGCGCAATTTGTCATTGGATGAAAGGAAGGGAATTAAGTTACCGAATTAAAATATTTTTTAACGAGCAACGCTTATTTTATATTAACATTAGGTTAACTAATGTGAAATTTTGTTCGTGTTAGTATAATGTACAGAAATATGCAATATTTGACTCCTATTCAGTGATGTTATTATCTTCTATTCCCTTTTGTTTGTGTGTCAATCACAGTTAAATAAAACCAAAGTCCATTCAGCCACAGGTCACTGCATCTTTTGCTGTGTAAGTACTTTTGGGGTTTTTTTCTGATGTCAAACACATTCTCAGTATTTATTTTTGTTTCGGTTTTTATAACCATTTTAGGAATCACTGTTTCAGTACGGTTCTTATGTACTATCCATTTAACATTTCAGCAGCTGACTTTTTTTTTTTTTTTGTACTTGCATAGTAATTTTAATTGTACCACATTTGCAATCCATATATAGGAAGTGACATAAAACTGTTGAAAATACTAGAAAATTGTTCTCAAGTCAGTTCCCACTCTTTTGTTTGTTTGTTTTTAACATTTACATTTTGGTTCTTGTTTTCTTTCTCATTTTAGATGCTAGAAAAAAAGCAGCCAGGCTGAAGCATTTTAAGTGGAAACGTTTGTTGTGGCTCAATCCAGGATTGGGATGGTGGAAGGAGCAGAAGATCAGAGATCAGGCAGAGATCTACTGATGCCCCTGAGGGAACCGATTAACTAATGTATTAGTTAAACCAAACATTATCAGCACTCACCTTCATGTCTTTCCAAACCTGTAAAACGTTTGGTCATCTTTGAAACATAAATGTAGATCTTTTTAATAAAATCTGAGAAATTTCTGTTCCTCTGTTTCACACTTTATGCAACTACCACTTCCGAGCCTCAGAAAGGTAGTAAATACAGCATTAAAGTAATCCATGTGACTCCAGTTGTTTAACCTCAATTTTATGAAGTGATGTAAATTGTTTAAATGCACAAAAAACATAGCATTTTTATTGACAAAAAAATGTTCAGAAGAGCACCATGATGCATCAGTGTTGTGTTGGTGTGAGAGCTGTCTGAACATCTTATGGTGCTTTTGTGAAAATGCATTGGAGATACATAATTTGTGAATAAAGATGTAATTTTATTGTTGTTGCTGTTTTTTTTTTTTTTTTTTTTTTTTTTTTGCATACACAAGGCATCTGTTAAAAATATCTTTATTTGCATTCTGCACAAAAGTGTTTTTATGTGTTTGGAGTGACATGAGAGTAAGTCATTAATGGCAAAATTTGCATTTTTTGGGTGAAATATGTTCTAATGTGGTTAGAATTGGTCATTGTTCTGTTTTATAAACATTTTCAGTATTTCAAAGATTATTGTTTTGAAAAATCAGTTTTGAATAAATACTGCTCCTTTGAAAGTTCTATTTGAAGAATTCTGAAAATATGGTTTCCACAAAAAATATTGGGCAGCACAACTGTTTTCCACATTGATAATAATCAGAAATGTTTCTTGAGCAGCAAATCAAATTAAAATGTTTTCTGAAGGGTCATGTGACACTGAATACTGGAGTAATCATAATGAAAATGTAGTTCACATGAATAAATGACCTTTCACAATGTATTCATATAGAAAACATATAGTTATATTTCATAATATTACTGTTTTCACAGTATGTTTAATCAAATGCAGGCTTCATTTGTGATCAGGAAAGTGTTTTTTACTTGAAAGATGTATTTAATGTGTCAAATGTTTTAGTACTATTTTGTGAATTGTCTCCTCTTGAATATGAGATAAATAAAATCATGAATTTACGATTGAAATGTGGCCTGAAAAAGACGTCTTTTTAACTTTCGCTTTACAACCAAATGTTCACGTTGTTTAGACGTCTGCCATTGTCGTCTTTTCAATGAGTTTTTGCTGAGTGTGTAGCATCTTCCAGCTCTGTCTGCCGGTTTGTATAACGTTATATTCCTTCTCTCTTCTGCAGTCGCTGTTCTGACTCTGTTATGAGCACATAACATATTTCAACATAAACGGAAGTTATTGCAAACACTCGCTGGTGGTTTAAAATGAGTTTTGAGTAAAAGTGGAATATAAATCTTATTTAAATCTCGGTCGGTGCCTAAAAAGTATCGAACTCGGTACCCAGTCCTAGCCACAAAGCTGTTGAGTGATAGTTTCTCTCTCAAAGTGTAAAGAGCGCATGATAAGAAAGACTGTTTGAGAATCACAGACACTAATAAACGCAGTAAAAACAATATCAGAATATGCATCTTTCTGTGATTTACTGACAAAGACACACTTGATCATCAGTTTGATCACGATATAAAGAAATTTAAATGAATTCATCAAAATGACTTCAGCACAGCATCAGTCTCAGAAGCACAAATTGACCAGTGACACATCATAAGACAACACACATACCTAAAAAACAACTGGAGAAAGATGAAGCTCTCACCTCAGTGTCTGTACATCTGTCTTTTTCTTCCTCTGAAGTGTCGTGTTGAACAACAGCTCTGGAAAGAGGAAGAGAAAGAGGAAGAGGAAGCTGAAGAGATGTGAGAAAAAATGAGATGTGATGAAAATCACATCATCTAAACTCTTTGTTATTCAGTCAGTTAAAATGAAAGTGTCATTCTCAGGAAAGGCTGCTGAACTTACTTACAAGTTGCTTTACAAGTGAATATGCTTTCAGTGTTGGAAATCAAGTGTCAGACCCAGATGTTGGAGAGGAAATGAGGAGACTGGAGCTTTTTTCCCAAAATGAATGTTAGCCTAAAATAACAAAACATAACATTAGTATAAAATAAATAGGGAAATATTCACAAATGAGTCAATCACTTCCTAGTCAAGAATACTAACATTCAGTAAATAACAGTTAAAGATCTAAATATGCAGAGGATGGGCAATTGAAGACTATATAACTATTGGGGCAATAATACTGGTTAATCTGTATGCAGCATCAAAGATGACAGATTACCGATGGGTTACAATATAAACTGTAATATGTAACTTGGTATTTCCATAATCTATCATAATTTAGCACATCATAATTTAGCATCCTCTCAAGCGTTTACACATGTAAGTTATCATTACATGTCTGTGCTCGCCCATACAAACGTACAAAGTCAAATAATACACTTAAAACATGGTTAAAAATATATAGAAATAGAAGAAAACTTACTTTCGGGTCGTGTACTAACACTCTGAACACCAAAACACCAACAAACATCCAAATTACAGGCAGGAAGAACCTGTCATCTTAAATTTCAAATGTTTCCTTAAAGTTTCAGTGTGTGTGTGCGTAGTTTCAGAACCGCAGCCACAGAACTGGAAGTGAGGGGCAGAGTTATTGAAAATGAGATCAGCATGGTGGAGAGCATGGTGAGTTGTGAGTTGTCTGTAATTGTTTTGCTATTATATGGTGAATAATTATCGTATATATTAAGTTAGGCATTTTTTTTTTTTTTTTTTAATAAATACTTAATTTCTGCTTTGATTTATCATCTTAATGAAGTTTAAATTTGTTTTCATACAATTTGTTGTACGATACAATTTTCGGATCGCGTGTTGTAAATAGGCTTTGGTGTGAAGCTTTGAAGATGTTTATTATTTGTAGATATATTATTATTCGTAACATTTGTCATAGTTAATTGTGTGGTCCTTTCATCTCTTGTACCTGAGCTGCAGCAGTGCAACTAATATTTACTTACAATATTTGACCCTGAACCACAAAACCAGTCTTAAGTCACTGGGGTTTATTTGTAGCAATAGCCAAAAACACATTGTATGGTTCAAAATTATAGATTTTTGTTTTATGCCAAAAATCATTAGGAAATTAAGTAAAGATCATGTTCCATGAATATAATTTGTAAATTTCCTACTGTAAATATATCAAAACTTAATTTTTGATTAGTAATATGCATTGCAAAGAACTTAATTTGGAAAATTTTAAAGGCGATTTTTTTGCACCCTCAGATTCCATATACTGAAATATTGTTCTATCCTAACAAACCATACATAGATGGAAAGCTTATTTATTCAGCTTTCAGATGATGTATAAAACTCAATTTTGAAAAATTGACACTTATGACTGGTTTTGTGATCCAGGGTCACATATATTATTACATTACAGTTTTACAGTATAATTATTTATTTATTTTAGGCTTTACTATTGTTATGAATCTGGTCGGTGTCCTGCGGTCCGCTCACCACCAGATGTCGCTCTCACCTTATCCTCACACTCTGACTGTTGCACCACACCCCGGACTACATCTCCCAGTATCCATCGTGCTGATTAAGTCAGCATCCGTGACCAATCAGCAGCTCTATAAAAGCCCCGGACTTTCCCCATGCAAGCCACGGAGTATTGTTGGTGTTATTATTGTTGTTATCGTCTTCTAGTTTCCTTGCTTCCCTGTGTTTAGTTACTCTCGCCTGTCTGACCATTCTCCTGCCTAGCCCTCGTAAGGATAACGTTCGCCGCTGCATTGACCCTCGCCCGTGACGGATTACTCTTATCTCGCCGTCTATACACCTGTCTGCCATTGTTTGACCCTGCCTGCCTGACCATGTCTTTGTCTCGTCCCTTTAATAAAAGCTCGCTATTGGATCCGCTCGCCTCTCGCCTTTCACTCAACGTTACAACTATACACCGATGTGAATTAGGAAGTAGACAAACACTGCATATGTGTGTGTGTATATATATATATATATATATATATATGTATGTATACAGCAACCAATTATTGGTGTGATTTAGTTAAATAAAGAACAATGAAGGTTTTTTGTTATTATTATTTATTTGGTATTTATGGAAAGAATATTCTTATTTTATGCTGTTTTCCTGTATGCTCTACAACATGTCTGATTTCACATCTGTAAGTAATTATCAGTTAAAGTAATTGACATTTATTATATTGTAGCAGTTGATATTTCAAGATTTCTCTGTGTTTTTTTCTCTTCCAGTGTGACAGTCCAGACATACAGAGATGGTGGACTCTTATTCTTCTGGAGAAATTTGGGGTTTTCTCTGAAAGGTAGATATTGGACATTTCTTTTAGCCCACCATTACATCTGCACCCCCTTCTGACCAATTTAAATTAACCAAGATATGTATATTACAGTGCAGAAACCCTACAACCGGGGTACTCAATAGGCGGACTCTGGTCCGCATCCGGACCCAGACACAGTTAAATCTGGGCCGACGCCAAAACCAACATGCTAATTTAATCATAATCCAAATGAGTTTTCAATGGAGCACACAATGGACTACTTGCACAACTACTTCCGCGTTCTACTTGTTAGGGCTCGGGAGTTTCCGGTTAGCGTTCAGCGCACCTACATACAGACAGTTTCTAATGAGGACGCAGATTATTACTACATTTTAGGGCTGGCATTTCTTTAAAAAAAACAATGAATCATATTCAACCTGCTGAAAGGTTACTATAAATATATTTCCCTTCGGTATGTGCATTCTGAATAATAAATAAATACATTTCCTCAATAATCTGCCGCATTCTCATGGACAGCATTTTTCTTTTACTGATCATAATTCATACCTGATGAATTTGTTGTTATATGGTTTAACTTCAATTGAATTTTTTGCTTTTATTTGTAGTAGAACCATGGCTAATTTGTTTGTGTGCCTTGGCGCTCTTATTCCGAGCTTATTCCATTGTTTAAAATGGCTGAATGAATGTGTGGTAACTGCCTTATTTAACGATGTTAAACCTTAAAATAATTTTTTACCAGTAACACGCTGACAGTGTGACGATTGAATATTCATATTTTGGCATTAGACTACATACAGTGAAATGATGACAGAATATGACACAGAATAGTGACTAAAATATTTAATAAAGATAAATAAAGGTTCATTATGATCTTATTCATCAGATTTCACAAACTGCAGCGTCGCGATTAGGTCGTTATAGAGCACTGACACCCTGTGGTGAACAATCACGTATGATTAACGTAGACTAACCATGTTCCGTACACAACGATGTTCCGTACAGATTACCTTTTACCGCCAATCGCTGAATAAATACTTCCGGGTCATACATAAACTATATATCTGTGTCTTCTTCATTTCTCCCTCTTTCACCTCCGATCACGACTGAGACCCTCCCACCATTTGTTCCAGTGCTATTTCAGTAAGTTTGCCAGGTGCGCCCTCTGCGCTTGAAAATGGACGGTGGGCAAGCTAAACGCGGAACTGACGCTTGGAAGGGGAGACAACTAGAGCAGCAAAAATGTGCATTTCAATTTAATTTATGCATCTCACAGTATCACAGGCTTTATGAAATGAATATTAGGTTATCACAAATTGTTAAATAAATTACCTTTTGTTAAATAAATGCTTTGAAATGGGAATATTTAAACATCAATTGTGGGCGATAACCACTTGGCGCCACTCTCCGCCTGAAACAAGCAGCAAACGCTGTTTGCCCATCATCCTGCGCGCAGTGATGTTGTTTATATTCACAAAGCCAATTAATTTAGCGTTAACTTACATGAATTTAATGTTTTATAATTTTAAATCGACATGCTTTAAATTAAATAAAAACAAACTCAATTGATTGAATGTCACTGGCAATTTTTCATAAAAAAAATAACATTAACGTAACAATGAATATTCAGAAATAAGTTATTTAATACGATTTCATACAATTTTCATAAGATATAACGTTAATTTCATAAGATATAACGTTAAACAATTTCATAAGATATACAATTTCATAAGATAATTTCATAAAGATAAGTTAATTTCATAATATAACAGAATTTCATATACAATTTCATAAGATAATTTAATAAATAAGATAAAATTTCATAAGATATATACAATTTCATAAGATATAACATTACAATTTAATAAATAAGTTAATTTCATAAGAATTTCATAAATAAGACAAGTTAATTTCATCAGATAATTTCATAAATAAGACATACAATTTCATAAGACATACAATTTCATCAAACTTTGTGAACATAAACAACAACAACAAAAATAACTTGAAATTAAAAAGGTCACACAATTAAATAATATATAACTTGTTCATTCTAAGGAAAGTGAGTAAGTTAAAGCAAAAGGGAAAGAAAGATGTCAGGGAAGAAAAAACAATATTCAAAGGAAACTTTAAAGGAGGCAGTTGAGGAAGTAAAGGCAGGGGCAAGTTTGAGGGAGACAGCAAAAAAATATGGTATTCCCCATACCACTCTTCAGGACTACAAAAATAAAAAATATGCCCACAATCCTCACCCTAATTCGGCCCTGTCACCTGAAGAGGAAGAGGCTCTCGTTTCTTTTATTTTTTGGATGGCAGACCATGGCTTCCCAGTGACAAGATCCCTTGTCAAAGTGCTGGCTACTGGGATCATTAAGGAGGGTGGCCGCACTGAGACCACCACTGTGAATTTGGAGAAGGGGCCAAGTGATGTGTGGTGGTCCAGGTTTAAGGCCCGCCATCCAGAACTGGCCTCACGGACAGCGGATTCCCTGGACCGAGCCAGAGTCCATGGTGCTACACCAGAGGCCATTGAAGCATTCTTCAAACTATACGAGGCCCTCTACGTGAAGCACAGTTTAGAGGACAAGCCACATCTCATCTTCAACTGTGACGAGACTGGCTTTGGAGACAAGCCTCGGTCCAGGGAGAAGGTCCTGTGCCAGACTGGGAGGTACACCTTTCCAGCTCGATTACTTTGGTCTTTCTAGTTCAGGCGCCTTTTTCATGTTTTTCGCATCACAAACTGAAGCTGATGGAGGATGGTACAGTAAAAGATCTGTCGTTGACTCTTGCAGATGAAGTGACATGACATCTGATGCACGGAAGCCATTAGCACTCGCCACAATGCTCAGTGGCACAACCGCTGACACTTCCGGTTTCACTGACATGAATCAGCAGAGACTGACACTGACACTGACACTTACTGAACATGTGAAAACACACACTTAACTGCACAACGATATTTCATTGATGACATGTTTCTATCAAATGTAGGGTTAGTTTCATCGCGGAATTGATTTGTATGTATTTGTTTGTGTGACTGTGTCGATGGATTGTGTCAGTGTCGTGGAATGTCACCGGATGTCGTGGCACCGCCAGTGACTCTCACTGTAGAGTAGACCGTGTAACACACACACACACACACACACACTCAGCGCAGAACAGGATTTCATTGATGACACGTTTCGGTTTGTGTCCAGCATTTTCATTACATTGCACAGTTCATTTGTTCAAC
>NW_026129604.1:0-44006 GCF_022985175.1 Labeo rohita | reverse complement strand
TTTGAGGCTGGTTTTAGCTAGTCCTTAGTTGGTCATGAGCTGGTTTAAGCTGGTCCTAAACAGGAGCCAGTTGCACATGGCCAGCATAAACCAGCTCACAGCCAGCTTATAACCAGCTGCCATGCTTTAAAACATCCCTAACATACCTTTTTTTTCTATAGGAAACTCATACGGGTTTGGAAAAAATGTGTGGGTGACTAAATGACAGATGTGCCATTTTGGGTGAATTAACCCTTTGAGAAAATGACACTGTTTAAAATTACATTAAGACCATTGCTCATTATTTAAAGTTCTGTCTAGTGAAAAGTTCTCAACTTGTGTGATCTTCCTCTTGAAGTGCACAACAAGCAATTTAACTGTAACTATTGCCAATAAATTATCAGCTGCTATTGGGCAGACATCATGGGACAGCATGAAGTCTTTCAAGTCTTCTGTGAGTAGAGAGAGTTCATTGTCTTTTTTTTTTTAACTGCAATCACCTAAATCTTATTAGATTTTGTGATTATCTTTTTATTTCACTTCCACAGGATATATACATTTGTGTTGTTATATATCAAGTATATAAACATCAAAATTCAAACTATTTACAGTTGCCAAAGCCTTGAAAAATAAATATTAATACTAATAAATGCAAAATAAATAGAATGCAATGCAGTTTGTGGCAGTGTTAAGACCCATTTAAATTATGCATTAAACCTGAGGAAAAACAGGTGGTTTCAAAAGTGCGACAATAACTTTGTTCCAAACATCCAACGTTGAACTTCGTGCTTTATGACAGCCAGTGATCTTTCTATAAGAACAATATCTCTGAAGTAATTATACCATTCTTTTATTGATGGGGATCCAGAAGAAAACCAAGAATGAATTATGGTCTTTTTTGCAGCAGTTAAACCTGCAAATATAATTTTCTTTGAAGCCAAATTAGTACCAATAATAAGTGATGAGTCATCATTAAATAAAAATAAAGTAAGCCGTTTAGGAATTGGGAACTCTAATATACCTTCAAGAAAAACTGCCACTTGAGACCAAAGGTTAGAGACATCTGGGCAGTCCCAGAAGATATGCAAGTAAGTGCCAACCGTATTCAAATCACATTTTTCACATTTTGGGGTATCTGTAAGCTTCATTTTAAAATGTCTGTATGGGGAAAGGTACAATTTCTGCACAAACTTAAAATGGATTAATTGGTGTGCAGGATTCTTTGATGAAAAAAACAAATTGTTCCATACATTGTCCCAGTCCAGTTCCATGTCTCTCTCTTTAAGGTCATGATTCCACGATTTTATCACTCCCAGGGGTTTATCACATTTTGAGATTAACTGTGCATATATTCTAGACACCAGTCCACTGCACGATGTTCCTGGATAAATCCACAGACTCAGCGGATGAGTACAGAGGGGAGAGTCCCAGGGAACTCCATGAGCTTTGATAGCTGACCTTAGTTGCAAGTACAAAAACCAGGAAAATCCAGGGAGAGAGTATTTTTCTTTAAGGTCCTGGAATGATTTTAAGCCATTTTGTCCATATAGATCCTGCAGAGTGTAAACTCCTTTAGAGGCCCAACTTGTGTTGAAATATGGGCCATTCTTCTGCAATAGATTATAATTATGCCATATAGGGGAGCGATCACAAAGTTTAGTAGTGCAGCCCATTTGACTCTGAACAGCTGACCAAACCTGCAAAGAGTTACCTATAATTGGCCCGAACATCTCATGTGCAGATTTAGGTTTAATTCCTGCAAATAACCAATCTTCAATTCTATGTGGTCTTACAATTTCTTGTTCTATCTGACGCCAGGGAAGTACAGAGTCTTTGTCACACCAATTTGTAAGTGATTTCACCTGAAAGGACCAATAATACAATTTAAAGTCAGGCAGAGCAAGACCACCAGACAATTTCATCCGCTGAAGAGTACTAAGACGGATACAGGGTTTTTTACCTTCCCAAATAAAATTAGAGATTCGAGACTGCAGCTCCTCAAAATATTTTACAGGTGGAGCTAAAGGAATCATAGAAAAAAGAAAATTTAACCTACCCAAAACATTCATTTTTATTATTGAAATTCTACCTTGTAGTGACATTTTGAGATTGGACCATCTCTGCATATCTGCAAAGATTTCAAGTTTAAGTTTATCATAATTTATGCATGATATATTCCACAAATTTGTTATTTTTAACCCTAAATATGTAAATTCTGTGTCATGCCACTGGATATGAGGAATAGGTGGTAATGGAAGACATTTTGCAGAGGCATTCAATGGAAAAAGAAGGGATTTATCCCAGTTTATTTTATAGCCAGAGAACTTATTAAACTGGGAGAATACTTTTATTATTTGAGGTAAGGAGACATGTATATTAGTAAAATATAAAAGTATGTCATCTGCATAAAGAGAAATTTTATGCTGAGTTCCTTGTACGACTATGGGTGATATCAGAGAATCAAGTCGAATCGATTGTGCTAGTGGTTCTAATGACAATGCAAAAAGTAGGGGGGATAGTGGGCAGCCCTGGCGGGTGCCACGATGCATAGGAAATGCCTTTGACAGAATGTTACCTGTTGATACTACCGCATAAGGGTTAGTATGAAGTGTTTTGACCATAGATATGAATGTTTTTCCGAAGCCAAATTCCTCTAGAACTAACCAAAGATATTCCCAACTGACCCAATCAAAGGCCTTTTGTGCATCTAAACTAAAGACCGCTGCAGGTTGAGTATCAATTTCAGAAGCATGTATAATGTGCAGAAGACGTCTAATATCAGATGCAAGTCTCCCTCTTAAAAATCCAGATTGATCAAAATGAATTAATTTGCATACATATAATTCAAGTCTTTTAACTAAAAGTTTAGCAAAAAGCTTCAACTCTGTTGAAATTAAAGATATTGGCCTGTAACTACCGCACTTCAGAGGGGACTTGCCCTTCTTAAGCAACACAGAAATAAGTGATGTATTTTGCTCACGATGAAATGAACCAGTGCTAAGAGCGTAGTTCATTGAATTTAGAAGAAGTGGACCAATACTATCCCACAATTCCAAGAATAGCTCCGGAGGAAAACCATCTAGTCCTGGGGATTTGCCCCTTTTCATTGAAGACAGTGCATCTCTTAGTTCTGTAATAGTGGGAGATGTATCAAGAAATTCTGCTTCCTCCTTGGACAGGGAGGGTAAATTAAGCTTTGAAAGATATAATTTAAGGACAGTCGGGTCAAAGAATGCTTCGGGTTCATAAAGATTTGAATAGAAAAGTCTGAAAGTATCATTAATTTCCTCTGCATCATAGGTAACGGATCCTAATGGGGTTTCAATTGCATTAATGAAGGAAAATGATTCATTTTGTTTTATTTTTGCAGCTAAAAGTCTGCTTGAGCTTTCACTTTGACTATAATAAGTTACTCTTGTGCGGTGGATATAGAATTCTGCCTTTGATTTCAGTAGGTTATTTAATTCAAATTTTAAAGTTAAAAGAAATGTCTGTTTTTGGTCAGAGAACTGTCGCTTTTGATTTGCTTCTAATAGTTGAATTTCATTTTCTAATTGTACAATTCTGCGATTTCTGGATGCCTTCATATTAGAAGCAAATGAAATAGCTTCTCCTCTAATAAAGCATTTGGTTGTTTCCCAAAGTATTTGGGGTGATGATGCTGACTCTAGATTAATTTCTAGAAACAGTTTCAGATTAGCTCTCAACTGTTTCAGGAACTCTGAGTTCTGAAGTAACATTGTATTAAACCGCCATCTGTGTGCGTGTTTGCTAGGCTTCCGTGTAAGTTCAAAAGTATATACCACAGGAGCGTGATCTGAAATAATAATGGGAAGAATGTCTGCAGATTTGATTAAATTGTTTAATTGAGGCGATACAAAAATGTAGTCAATTCTGGAAAACGTCTTGTGCCTACTAGAGAAAAAAGTGTAATTTTTCACTAAGGGATTTCGTAAACGCCAGGCATCAATAATGTTCAATTCTGTCATAAATCTATTATTCCCGGAAGGTGTATCCAGGCCAGAATAGATATTTGCTGATCTGTCTAAGGTAACATTACACACTTGATTGATGTCACCACCAACTACCAGTAAGTATTCAGGTATATCTAAGAGAGTGGCTGAAGCCGTATTGAAGAACTTGGAGTCGGGTGTATTAGGTCTGCTCGCTTAATAAACAAACTCCAGCTGGTCCAAAATGCAGCAGCTAGAGTTCTTACTAGAACCAAAAAGTATGATCATATTAGCCCGGTTCTGTCTACACTGCACTGGCTCCCTATTAAACATCGTATAGATTTTAAAATCTTGCTAATTACTTATAAAGCCCTGAATGGTTTAGCTCCCCAGTACCTGAGTGAGCTCTTATCGCATTATAGTCCCTCACGTCCGCTGCGTTCTCAAAACTCTGGCAATTTGATAATACCGAGAATATCAAAATCAACCGCGGGCGGCAGATCTTTTTCTTATTTAGCGCCCAAACTCTGGAACAATCTACCCTACAATGTTCGGGACGCAGACACACTCTGTCAGTTTAAATCTAGATTAAAGACCCATCTCTTTAACCTTGCTTACACATAACAAATCCACATTCTTATAATTCAAATCCGTTAAAGGATTGTTAGGCTGCACTAATTAGGTCAACCGGAACCGGGAACACTTCCCATAACACCCGATGTACTCGGTGCATCGTCAGAAGAATGGCATCTACGCTAATATTAGTCTGTTTCTCTCTTATTCCGAGGTCACATTAACCACCAGATCCAGTCCGTATCCAGATCATATGGTCACTGCAGTCCCCCGGATCCAGTCCGAACCCAGCCCAGACGGTGGATCAGCACCTAGAGACGACCTCTACAGCCCTGAATGTCAGCGGAGTCCACATCAACTAGATGAGCCCCAGAGACGGATCCACATTAAAGACCACATCACCTAGACGGCTGTCGGCACAAGACCACGGGAACTTTGGCCAGAGGAGAACTGGCCCCCCGACTGAGCCTGGTTTCTCCCAAGGTTTTTTTCTCCATTTGTCACCGATGGAGTTTTGGTTCCTTGCCGCTGTCGCCTCTGGCTTGCTTAGTTGGGGACACTTTCTCTTAACACAATATTGCATTTTACTTTATTGTTTTTGATTAACTACCTTTACCTATAATGTGAGTGTTTAATGTTTAGTGTAAAGTTTAGTGTTGATGTACTGTTTCCTATTTAATACTGTACAGCCGCCTTGTCACAATTCTGTATTGTTAAAGGCGGTATATAAATAAAGGTGACTTGACTTGACTTGACTTAGGGCAATATATTGATACAAAACAGATTTTTGTATTATGGGCAGTTACAGCAGCATATGATAAGCGTCCCTCACTATCTTTCCCAAATTTATCAATACTTAATCCTAATTTCCTATCAAACAGAATAGCAACGCCTTTAGATTTATTTGGGGCACAAGAATGAACTATGCATTTATAATATCTATTCTGAAATCTATGAATATCATTCGTTTTTAAATGTGTTTCTTGGATCAAAGCGATTGAGATCTTTTTTCGTTTAAGAAATTCTAAGCACTTCGTTCGTTTAATCGGCGAGTTTAGGCCGTGGACATTCCACGACATTACATTAAGGGGTATATTCATAAATGGAGCTTTAACGTAAAATATTCAGGATATAGATGGGCCTCCACAAAATCAAAACGTGAATTTAAAAACAGTAAAATAATGAATGCACATAACTTACACAAAAACTTCAAGGCTTTGGTGATAGAACAATTGACAAAAGAACAAAGAACATTACAATCCATCCGCAAGAGACAAGACCTTGAATTCTCTCTCTTTGGGTGGAGAAAAATAAACAAAATTTAAGGTGTTACTGCCTGTGGCTATCTAAAGCAGCACGTCCCAAGTCCGAGTCAAAACGAACATCAGAAACGCTAGTAAATAACCCAGCAGACCTATTTAGACGAGGGCTTTTTGCTTACCGGTTTGATTTGTACCCATTAGCTAGACTCTGAAATACCGAAGGGAGGGTTTTCCTGGTCGTCACATCGACTTGGAAGCGAAGAGGCAGAGATGCTCGGCGTAGCAGGCGTTGAGAGCGGAGCATGATCCAACACCAGTAGAAACTTCCCGGCATCCTCAGCATTCTTAAAGTGATGCAGCGTTCCGTTGAACTTCACTTTCAGGGTCGCTGGATATATCAGGAACGGGCGCAATCCTCTGTCTGCAAGCTTCCTTCTCACACTATCAAACGATCTTCTCTTTAGAGCCGTTTCGTTGCTAAAATCTGGAAAAAATAACAGCTTGGATGAACCATGAATTATTTCAGACTGAGGTGCTCTGGCTCCGTTAAGAATTCTCTCCCTATCCTGATATCTGAGAAGCCGAAAGATGAGTGTTCGGGGTCGGTTTGCCTTATCACGACCGCCATAAATGCGGTGAGCCCGCTGAATTTCTATCTTTCCACCAACTTGGAGGGAAGGGATCCACTTCGGTAGATTTTCCTGAAGAAACTGAACCGCATTCTCGCCCTCCGCTGACTCAGGTAGGCCCACAAGTCTGACGTTACATCTTCGCGATCTGTCCTCCATTTCAACAATTTTGTCTCGGAGATTAATTATCTCTTGCTGATGCGTATTAAGCTCCTGTTTAGCCGAGTGCATATTTGCATTCATCGAATCCATCCGTCCTTGTAAAGCTTTGCCAAGTTCAGCTTGGCGGGTGAAATCATGTCGTAGTTCGTTAACGGCTGAGTTCGAGGATTCAATCATGTTCTTTAAAGTTTGAATTTCTCCAGAAAGTACCTCCTCCATTACCTCTCTCACTGCTAATTTTACTTTTTTTGCAAACCTTTCCTCTTGTTCTTGCAAAGCCATTAAAATGGCTGAGTTCGGCGAGTCTTCATTCGGCACTTCTTTCCCTTTCTTTATCGTTGCCGTCTCGTCTTGCGATGGCTTATTCTTTGCGGATTTTGATCCAGACATCTTCAGTGACACTTCCGACTAAAATCGGCTAGATTAATTTCTGATTGTAAATATATTTTCTCGAAATTTCGGACTTTTGAGACGGAGCTCAGTTCTAGGCATGCATCACTTGTGCCCAGCCACCGGAAGTCCAATCTTATTAGATTTTATTCAATTCATGAGCATTAAAGAAGAAATTAAAGAAATGAAAGTTAACATTATTTAGTAAAAGGATAGCCACTCTAATCAAATAATTATATAACAGATAGGGCTGTATGATTTTTGGTGGCTTTTACATAATTAAATCTGCAAATTTCTTATATTTACCCAATAAGCATTACGTACTTTTAAAAACATTATTTTCTAACGTTATTAAACATATGCATTTATATTCCGGTCAAGTTTTTACATTTCACCAATATGGTATATAAATATGTTGCTATAGGGCTGAAAATTAAAAGTATAGGGCTCAAATTAAATAGTTTATGCTGCTAAATTACCTCAGCAATTAACAATCTACTGAGATTTAAAATGTTTTAAATACATTTTTAATACAAATAAGAAATGTTGGAAAAAATTTCATAATGGTTTCAAAACAAAACTGCATGTCAATTAATGAGTCACTGAATCATAAATTTAAACAATTAGTAAAAAAAACTCTGAATAATTCAGTAACAGAAAACTGCTAAGTGTCGCTGTGAGATATGCAATAGTATATATTTTGTTGGTGAAATACACTGCTCAAAAAAATAAAGGGAACACTAAAATAACACATCCTAGATCTGAATGAATGAAATATTCTTATTAAATACTTTGTTCTTTACATAGTTGAATGTGCTGACAACAAAATCACACAAAAATTATCAATGAAAATCAAATTTATTAACCCATGGAGGTCTGGATTTGGAGTCACACTCAAAATTGAAGTGGAAAAACACACTACAGGATGATCCAACTTTGATGTAATGTCCTTAAAACAAGACAAAATAAGGCTCAGTAGTGTGTGTGGCGTCCACGTGCCTGTATGACCTCCCTACAATGCCTGGGCATGCTCCTGATGAGGTGGCGGATGGTCTCCTGAGGGATCTCCTCCCAGACCTGGACTAAAGCATCCGCCAACTCCTGGACAGTCTGTGGTGCAACGTGGCGTTGGTGGATGGAGCGAGACATGATGTCCCAGATGTGCTCAATTGGATTCAGGTCTGGGGAACGGGCGGGCCAGTCCATAGCATCAATGCCTTCATCTTGCAGGAACTGCTGACACACTCCAGCCACATGAGGTCTAACATGGTCTTGCATTAGGAGGAATCCAGGGCCAACCGCACCGACATATGGTCTCACAAGGGGTCTGAGAATCTCATCTCGGTACCTATTGGCAGTCAGGCTACCTCTGGCAAGCACATGGAGGGCTGTGCGGTCCTCCAAAGAAATGCCACCCAACAGAACGTTCAGAACGCAGAATGTTCTCCACAGCGTCTCCAGACTCTGTCACATCTGTCACATGTGCTCAGTGTGAACCTGCTTTCATCTGTGAAGAGCACAGGGTGCCAGTGGCAAATTTGCCAATCTTGGTGTTCTCTGGCAAATGCCAAACATCCTGCATGGTGTTGGGCTGTAAGCACAACCCCCACCTGTGGATATCGGGCCCTCATACCACCCTCATGGAGTCTGTTTCTGACCGTTTGAGCAGACACATGCACATTTGTGGCCTGCTGGGGGTCATTTTGCAGGGCTCTGGCAGTGCTCCTTCTGTTCCTCCTTGCACAAATGCGGAGGTAGCGGTCCTGCTGCTGGGTTGTTGCTCTCCTACGTCCTCCTGCACGTCTCCTGATGTACTGGCCTGTCTCCTGGTAGCGCCTCCATGCTCTGGACACTACGCTGACAGACACAGCAAACCTTCTTGCCACAGCTCACATTGATGTGCCATCCTGGATGAGCTGCACTACCTGAGCCACTTGTGTGGGTTGTAGACTCTGTCTCATGCTACCACTAGAGTTAAAGCACCGCCAGTATTCAAAAGTGACCAAAACATTAGCCAGAAAGCATAGGAACTGAGAAGTGGTCTGTGGTCACCACCTGCAGAACCACTCCTTTATTGGGGGTGTCTTGCTAATTGCCTATAATTTCCACCTGTTCTCTATTCCATTTGCACAACAGCATGTGAAATTGATTGTCAATTAGTGTTGCTTCCTAAGTGGGCAGTTTGATTTCGCAGAAGTGTGATTGACTTGGAGTTACATTGTGCTGTTTAAGTGTTCCCTTTATTTTTTTGAGCGGTGTATAACAAAACAGTTAAATTTGTGTCTAAAATGGAGCTGCTTAAATATTAAGTACTGTTTTTTTAACTGTGCAGTCCCTATAATGTTTGCAATCATGAGACTACAGCTCCCTTAGTCATGTTATTTTACTTGACTATATTATATGTTATAAATAAACTCAAAATTTGAAATTTACCAGAGAGGGGACACAAGCCACACATGGTCAAGTCTATGCAATTCTCAAGTCCTGACCATCAAATCTCAAGTCAAGTCTCAGTTCAGACAAATAAGCAAGTCAAGACATGGGTTCACCCTATACAAGTCAAGTCATGATAAGTTTCAAATGAAGTCAAGTCTCAGTACTAAAATAAATTTTGCAGCGCATTTATTTTTGCATAGAAAAGATTAATTTATACATACATTATATATCTTATTCACATTGCTATATATGAGTTACATGCATATCCCCGTGTTATCTGTGTTAATATCTGAGAATGAAATAAAATTGTGTTGATTACACAATTTTTTTTAAAATTAAGAAATCTAGTCTAAACAGAAAATAAGGTTTGCCAAGATGTTGGCGCTAAGTTGTTAACAACAGGCCGCATAATAATCCCTCCAAGGCTGAACACACGCTTAACAGGTGCACTTGAGGCAGGTACAGCTAACACCGTCATTGCTATTTTGAACAGTAAATCCATTGTGTGCTTGTTCATTCCCCAAAACAAAAGGCCCCATGTCTGCAGAGCCTTCTTCAAGCTCCTAGGGATCACGGTCAGTCTGTCTTCCAGATACCTCCCTCAGACCAATGGCCAGGCTGAGCGAAAGATCCAAGACCTCAGATGGTACCTCAGGTCATACAGCCATGAAGATCAGCACAGCTGGAGCCGGTTCCTCCTGTGGACTAAGTATACATCCCTCAAGCAAAACACCATGGGGCTCACACTGTTCCAGTGCATACTCAGGTGCCAACCTCCCGTTTCCTTGGATGGAGGAATCTTCTGAGGTTCCAGCTGTAGACCACTGGTTCCAAGTGAACAAGAGGGTCTTGGACAGTGTGGAGACACAAGGACTTTACCAACTCCCGTTGTTCCAATGCCCCAGTCTATCGTCCTGGGGATAGAGTCTGGCTCTCCATGAGGGATCTACGTCTCCAAGTGCCTACTACATAGGTCCTTTCACCATCCAGCGGCAGAGCAATAATGTCACCATCCTACTAGAACTCCCTGCATGGTACCATATTCACCCTGCCTTCCATGTATCCCTACTCAAACCCTTCTCTTATTCTGCCTCAGGTCCCGAAGAACCAGCAGCACCTTTTTTTCTCGAAGTCATGGAACAGCCCTCCATCTATCGAGTCGGTGAAATCCTGGACTCTAGGTGACAGTGGTCTTGAGTACCTTGTGGACTGGGAGGGGTATGGGCCAGAGGAAAGATCCTGGGTGGCCAGGGATGACATTCTGGACCCTTCCTTACTGATGGAATTCCACCACTGCTATCCTAATCAACAATCCTCCAATGACTCCATTCCCATTGTCCCATCAGCTCCAACACTCCACCGGTCCTCGGATTACCTGCAAGACAGTTCAAGATTGCAGTCTTTTAGTAAATTATTGTGCAGTTACCAATTTTAGTCTATCACTTAATTTTTACTTCCATGGTCAACTGCTCTTTTACCTTGTCATCAACCAATACATCATGCTCTATCCATGTAACCCCAAAGGCTGGATCAAGAAGAGCTGCTTTGACATAAATAGGATCAGAGAAAGGCAGGATTCATTTATTGGTCTCTGGCTGAGACATTTTTACATTGACAAAGATGCCTTTGAATTTTCTTTGCAGTGATATTTGCAGGCTGTGGATTTGGTTGACCAAGTATTGTGCTTCTTCTATCTGGTTTTCCTTGAGATGGTTGAGGGAGAGAACACAGGGAATCACAGCACTTATGGTTACAACTTTCTCTTCCTGTGTGAGATCAGTGGCATCAGCAAAGGGCTTCAGAATGCTGACCAGTTCTTTAATCTGAGCCGTCTGTCTGTGCCCTCTAACATCCAAAACTTTGCACAAAGTTTGGTAGTCACAGCTACACAAGGAGTCTCATACACCACATCAAAGTCAAATTCCATCATGTAACAACAGAAGCAGGAACACCACATTGGCCGAATTCTTTCTCAAATTCCTTAAAATAAGTACTTGTGTGAAGTAGAGAACTAGTCCCACAACACCTTGGCCAGAATCAAACTAACAGCCCTGGTCTTTTTAAGACCATCACCAACAACCAGTTGTGTAACGTGTTTGCAAAGCACTGTAGTCTATGGTGACTTTTGAAGGTAAATGTCACATTCAGCCTCTCCTCCTCGTCCATTGGCAGGTCGTTCCAAAGTTCTGGATCATCAAGGAAGTCATCATCCTCTTCTGGTTCAGCTGAATTGGGAGAACATGGTGTGAATGCCTTCTTCATATTTGCATAATTGTTGCAAATTACATGATTAATCTTTTGTTGTTATTTTACTGATCACATATTTTTTCAAACTCGTCACAGATTCTCTCTCCTGAATGTGACCCATTGAAACGGTTGCAAGCTAGTAGATGAGATATTAATGTTATAGCATCTGCTGCTGTGTCCATCCTGTGAGTGGCACCACACCCCGGACTACATTCCCCGTCATTCAGCGCGCTGATTGGGTCAGCACCTGTGACCAATCAGCGGCGCTATAAAAGCCCTGGTCTTTCCCCTTGCAAACCACGGAGTATTGTTATTGTGATTTTCCTTTGTGATCATTCCTAGTTCCCTGTTCCCTGGCTTCCTAGTTTCCCTGTGTTTAGTTCCCTCGCCTGGCCATCTCGTCTCGTCTGTCTCGCCGCCTGCCTACTGGACTCTAGCTCGTTGATTGGATTATTCTCTCGTCTCGTCCCTTTACGGATAATGTTCGCCGCTGATTGACCCACGCCTGCTTCACGGACTTCTATTGTGCATCGCCCTAATATACCTGTTTGTTATTGTTCTGACCCTGCCTGCCTGACCATGCCTTTGTCTTGTCGATTTAATAAAAACTCGCAAATGGATCCGCTTACCTCTTGTCTCTCACTCAACGTTACAGAATACTCTGTCACAACATCATCCAGCATCTTCAGCCCCGGACAGTCAACAGATATGGACACAGACAGGATTCTTTTCAGGATTAAACAAGGATCACTTGAACAATACATCTGTGAATTTTTGGCCATTGCTAATTATTCCACCCTCCCGGACTGTATAATTATTTACATTTTTTGTGATGGTGTTAATGAGCCACTGAAGGCAAGACTAAGATGCGAAGGTCCGCGTTCATCACTGACTGCTTTCATGGACTATGCTTTGCTGACTGAGGGCTCGCCGTTTACTGTGGGTGTCGCGGAGGAGGAACGCGAAAATGTGGTAATGGCGGCCGCGCATCCCGCTCGCAAAAAGCCGGCCGCGCCGGAGCGCATTCATACCATGGCGGCGACAACAGAGCCCGTGCACAAAATGGTGGCGACAGTGGTGCCCTTTCACAAGATGGCGGCTGCGCTGGTGCATGCTCACAAGATGGCGGCGACGGCGGAGCCCGTTTACAAAATGGCGGCGAAAACGGAGCTTCGTCACGTCACAGCTGCCATACCAGAGCCATGTAAAGTTGCAGTTGCATTTCCCTAGTCAAGTCAAGCTTCCGAGTCCAGTCAAGTTGCAGCTGTGTTTCCCGAGTCAAGTTTCCAAGTCTAGCCAATAGGGATGCACCGATACCACTTTTTTCAGTACTCGCCCGATACCGTTACTTTTATTTTTGGTACTTGCCGATTTCGAGTACCGATACCGATATTTTAAAATTTACAGGTAGATTTTTAAAATATAGGGTACAGAAACTAAAAGAATATGTATAATGTTAGTTGGTCAACTTTATTTATCAAATAGATACAGTCAAACCAAAATGTATTTAGAACCCATTATCATAAACTGTGTCCTGCACCCACTAGTAAAAAAAAAAAAAAAAAAAAAAAAAAATATATATATATATATATATATATGTATATATACACATATATATATATATCAAAAATTGTCAAAAGATGGTGTATATCTGCTGTTTGAATAATTTTTGGGTTGACTATATATCCCTTAATTATTTTTATTTTTACACTTAATTATGCCCATTAAAAAATGTGTTTTGTTACTTTCACTGTTTTTTGTTTTTTTTCTTTCTCTATGGTACATCATGTTCAATTTAATAGCATTAAACTGCTCAATTGCAGCGGCTCAGTACTGTAATCACGCGAACCACTCATTATGAATCTCCTAACTCTGATATTTTCAGAATTATAAGTCACGTTTTTTTATCTGAAATATGCTGCTATTTGGGCTACAATCCAAAGCGACTCAAATAAAGGAGAATCACTCGTGAAGCAAAACATCACATCGCATTTCACACAGGCTGCTATAGTTTCACTTTCACCAGACAGTCATGTATGCTTAAGGTTGAAAAAAAAGAACGATGTTTATAGCGAATGCCCCTATATATATATTTTTTTATATCAACGAATTTGTTTTAATGCAAAAGATGCGTGTGCTAAATATACGAACATCAATGAAGATCACGCAACAGTGCGCGCTCTCTCTCTTTCTCTGTCTCGCGCTTTCTCTCTCGCTCCCTCTCTTTCTCTATACCGTTAAATAACTTGTGCATTGATTTACTTAAATTGTTGTTGACATATCTCACCGAACTACAAACTTTCCAGTGATGTCAAGGCGGGATATTAACTCGACAAGCCCGCACATCTTGGCCGCCGTGCGCTCAATCCAATCTGCGTGCTTTGCTCAGCTGACGCGCACCAGTTATACAAGCTTAATACTGATTACATACACATACTTCGTAGACATCCTTATACTCTAATGGCTCCATTCTGCTGTCTGTCATTTTGTTGTCGGTGTTTCTTTGCCTGCATACGCACTTGTCACATGATGTGGTATCGGCGTTTGGTATCGGGGCATTTTAACGAGTATGAATATGAGTACAGGAACTCAGTATCGGGCCCGATACCAATACCAGTATCGGTATCGGTGCATCCCTACTAGCCAAGTTGCAGCTGCGTTTCCTGAGTCAAGTCAAGTTTCAGAGTCCAGTCAAGTTACAGCTGCGTTTCCTGAGTCAAGTCAAGTTTCCAAGTCAAGTCAAGTTGCAGCTGTGTTTCCCGAGTCCAGTCAAGTTACAGCTGCGTTTCCTGAGTCAAGTCAAGTTTCCAAGTCAAGTCAAGCTACGGCTGTTGTTCCAGTGTCAAGTCAAGCTACGGCTGCTGTTCCAGTGTCAAGTCAAGCTATGGCTGTTGTTCCTGTGCCAAGTCAAGTTAGAGCTGTGTTTACTGTGTCAAGTCAAGTCAGAGCTGCTCTTCCTAAGGCAAGTCAAGTTAAAGCTGTGTTTCCTGTGTCAAGTCAAGTCAGGGCCGCTCTTCCTAAGTCAAGCAAAGTCACAGCCGTGGTTCCTAAGTCAAGCAAGGTCACAGCCGTGGTTCCTGAGTCAAGCCAAGTCAGAGCTGTTGTTCCTGGGTCAAGTAAAGTCATTGTTGATCTTCACGAGCCAAGTCAAGTCACAGCAAATCTCCACGAACCAAGTCAAACCCCAGCTGATCTTCATGAGCCAAGTGAAGATATTGCTGCTGTTCCAGAGTCACGTCACATCCCGCCTGACAGCCCAGAGTCACGTCCCGCCTGATGGCCCAGAGTCAAGTCACGTCTCGCCTGACCGCCCAGAGTCAAGTCACGTCTCATCTGACTGCCCAGAGTCAAGTCACATCTCGTCTGACCGCCCAGAGCCTTGCCAAGTCTCATCTGACTGCCCAGAGCCTCGCCATGTCTCGTCTGACCGCCCAGAGCCTCACCATGTCTCGTCAGAACGCCCAATGCCTCGTCATGTCTCGTCTGTCTGTCCAGAGCCTCCTCATGTCTCGTCCAACCACCCAGAGCCAAGTCACGTCTCATCTGACCGCCCAGAGCCTCGCCATGTCTCTTCTGACCGCCCAGAGCCTCACCATGTCTCGTCAGAACGCCCAATGCCTCGTCATGTCTCGTCTGTCTGTCCAGAGCCTCCTCATGTCTCGTCCAACCACCCAGAGCCAAGTCACGTCTCGTCTGACCTCCCAGAGCCTTATCACGTCATGTCTGCCAGTGTGATGGCAATCACCATTCTCAGTATGTGGGCCGCACACTACACTCCAAAGGTCTCGTCTGTTCACAAGTCTGCTCCTGAGGTCACGTCTGTTCACAAGTCTGCTCCTGAGGTCACATCTGTTCACAAGCCTGCTCCTGAGGTCACGTCTGTTCACAAGTCCGCTCCAGAGGTCCCGTCCGATCTCAAGTCCGCTCCAGAGGTCCCGTCTGATCTCAAGTCCGCTCCAGAGGTCCCGTCTGATCTCAAGTCCGCTCCAGAGGTCCCGTCCGATCTCGAGTCCGCTCCAGAGGTCCCGTCTGATCTCGAGTCCGCTCCAGAGGTCCCGTCCGATCTCGAGTCCGCTCCAGAGGTCCCGTCTGATCTCAAGTCTGCTCCAGAGGTCTCGTCTGACCACGAGCCAGCTCTAGAGGCCTCTTCCGCTGGAGAAGCCGCGCCAATGCCTCCAGAGGTGTCAGCTCCGGCTGTGGAACCTCCCATGGTGGCGGCGTTAACCTACACACTCTCTGCTTCTCTCCTTATTCTGTCTGCCTCCTCTGTCCCTGCTCTCCCCAGGTCCCAGTCCATGACGCAGGATCCTGCTTTGCCCTGGAGGGCTCCTGCGCCTCCTGCTCCGCCCTGGAGGGCTCCTGCACTTCCTGCTCCGCCCTGGAGGGTTCCTTCCCTGCTGGTCCTGCCTCAGTCACAGGGTCCTCCGCATGGGCCTGGTCCTCCAGCCCTCGCCCTGTCTCGCTCCCGGCCCACCGCTCCTCTGGACTGTTGTTCTGTCCACAGGACACAATAAAATTTTGCTTTTAGCTATTGTTTTTAACCATTGCTTTTAGTCATACTTCTACCTTTTTAGCTATTGGTCTTATCCATCACTCCTAGACATGCTTTTAGCTATTGGTTTTAGCCATTGCTTTTGTAGCTATTATATTTTTGCCATGCTTTTTTCCATCACTTTTGCTGCCACTTTTTGCGTTCTTTGAATGCTCCCTGGCTTGCATGCCAGCCACTCCTCTAAAATGAAAACATGAGGAGATCGTCACATTTCTTTCTTTTACTTAAATCTTTTTCTTTCCGTTGAGAGTTTCGTGTTCAAAGTTAAGTTTTGCTGCTTACCTGGTGAAAAAAACAGCATATGCTGGTAGGTATGTTTTGATGCTGGAATGCTGGTTAGGTAGGTTTTGATGCTGGTTTAAGCTGGTCAAGGACCAGCATGAACCAGCAAAGGACCAGCATAAACCAGCAAAAGACCAGCTTAAACCAGCATCAAAACCTACCTAACCAGCATTCCAGCATCAAAACATACCTACCAGCATATGCTGGTTTTTTCACCAGGGTAGCCATGTCTCAGACTTCGTGCCCGCCTCAAAACTTCAACCAGCATACACGACTCCATCCTCCAGCCAACGCCCAAGACATCACTTCGAATGACCACAAACTTCTAGCCAATCAGCAACCTTGGAAAAACCCCTCTCTGCAACGACGTCATCAAAGGGAATCCCTTAACACAAAGGCAACACAAGTACAACCTCCAGATTCCAGATGAACTGGTGCATTTAATATAAATTCAATAACCTCAGAAACTCAACGCGAGGGTTGATTAAATGATTGATGGTTGTTCAGGTCTAAGTAACTGTATATATTGCAATAAATTTGGGACTTCATATTTTCACTCTTTTAAACTCATTGTTTCCTCATTTTCTCTTTCTGCAATGTGTATGAATGTATGAATGCGTGTCTATGTGTTAGATTAGTTTATGTCTTAGGTTTTTCCAATAAATTCCTATTTATATTGAATAGAGAAGTATCATGTGTTTTGTGCTTATAAATTAATGTCTTAAACTGCCGACCTTAGTGAAAAATCTGATATCATGACAGCCCTAGTCAAATGGCAGTTATACCCCTAATTAAATAATAAACCATATTCAAACAAATGCGCATGCATTCAAACAGATGTACAGTTATAGTGAATGCACACAAAGGCACACACAGTACATCCCTGGTTTCTGTTTACTGTATATAACCAATAGAGGTCTCCATTTCTCCATTTGATTAGCCTTTATTTTAAACAGATACACTGGTAGAAATGATGTATTTTAGTTAATTTCATTCTTCAATCAGGCTAAATATTATATTGTGTAACAAAATGATTAAAATCAACAACTCTCTTTTAAGCCATTAAAAAGCACAAACACATTTATCAGCTCTACACTAGTTGTATTACTCTTTGCAACAAACATTCGCAAAACAAAATTTTATTGATAAAGATAAAACGATAAGAAATATTACAATCAAAAACAGAAAAGAAAAAAAATGGATGATAAAAATCAATATGCATCAGTGTTAAATGAAAGCAGATTTGCAGCTTCAGTCATGTGATCACATGTAAAAGGAGGTAATCAGAGCACAAAGTCACTGTGAGAGAGAAAGAGAGAGCACTGAAAGGCTTTGCAGAAATGTCAACTATTACAGGTCAGTTAAATGTAATCTAGATGGATTTTTTAAAATCTGAAAATAACAAAATGCTATTAAAACAGCTGCATATAAAGATATTACACTGCTTAAATACTTTTTGACTTTTTTTTGTGTGACAAGATTTTGATCATTTAAACCTACTTAAATAAAGCAAATAAAATGGCTAGATTTAGGCTTTGAATATATATGTAACAGTGTAGTAAGTGGATAAAAATGTATTGAAGTATCATCTGACACATATTCTTACCAATTTTCGTAAAGTTTTGAGATTTTGATGTGGTTTTATAGGCTTTTGGGTATATGTGGCCACACCCCTTTTCTAAAAGACCCTGTTATAGCTAACCGAAGGACAAAATTCAACATTTTTTTGATAATTATTTATCTAGAGAGTCCAGAGAATATTATTGCAGTGGTTTGATCGAGATTAAGTGAAAAATCTAGGACCCGTTTGCAAAAGTACGTTTTTAACATATTTCTGAATATTTAATGAACGATTTGATTGACAGCAATTGTCCTTGAGGCAAAGTTGTTCATCATGAGGAGATCTATCAAATGACATGAAGATCTAGTGTTTGTGTGAATATATGAGCATTTATTTAGCCATTTGAAGCCATTTACTATACAGAGCGTGTTTTTGAAGCCTTTTTAACTGTTATAGCGCCACCTTTGGTCCGATCTTCACAAAACTTTGCATGCTTGTTAAGAGTCATTGGACACATGTTCTCACCAATTTTTGTAAAGTTTTGAGTTTTCGTTTAGGTTTTATAGGCTTTTATACGCCCCTTTTGTAAATGACCCCGTTATAGCTAACCAAAATACAAAATTCCACATTTTTTTGATAATTATTGATCTAGAGAGTCCAGGGAATATTACTGCAGTGGTTTGATCTAGATTGAGCAAAAAACTAGTTCACAGTTCTAGTTCAAAAACAGATTTCACATATTTGTGAATATTTAATGATCGATTTGATTAACAGCAATGGTTCTTGAGGCAAAGTTGTTCAGCATGAGGAGATCTATCAAATGATATGCATATTGTGTTTATGTGTGAAACACCACGTGATTACAGAGCTATAAAACTCGTTAGCGCCAACTAGTGGGCGATTTCTTTCAAAATTCTTACAGACCTTTATGGCCATGAGTTGAACATGCCCAGTGAGTTTTGTTCCGATCGGCCTCCGTTAACCTTGTCTTATAGGTGCTCAAATTTCATTGGTAGATGGCAGCCATGTTTTTTGAGATACGCCAATGTCCTCATAGACCCTTATGGCACATTGTACAGAGACACTGCATACCAATTTTCAGGTCGATCGGACCAACGATTGCACAGTTATAGTCATTTTTGTTTTTTTCAGGCTTACAGCGCCACCAAGTGGCAGAGCTGTGCATTTTTTTATATTTGACCAACGATTGAGCTCGTACATATGTGTTCCAAGTTTGGTGAAGATAGATTAGTAAAAGTGGCCCCATCTCTTTCGAACGTTCTGGCGTTCCTATGTGACCATGAGTCGAAAGTTCAACTTTTTTTTGGTAATTATTGATATTCAGTGTCCAGAGAATATTTCTGCAGTGGTTTGGTTGAGATTGGGTAAAAAACCTAGGACTAGTTCGCAAAAATTTTCACACCGGAAATGAAATCGGAGTGTATTTTAGGCTGGTTAGGTAGGTACACGTATTCGTGAATCAGAATATCAGATAGTTGAAGACATGGTAAGCAAGTGTGTGAATATTTTGAATAAAAAAGGAAAAACAAAATAAAAGCGATACGTCTGTCATACAGCGCTATAGTGGCTGCGGTGTCAATCATGACGTGTTGCCATGGAAACAATAAAGTGAACGTTCTAAAATAACGGTCGCCTAAAAAAACTCACTCTGGGGAGTCAGATAGAATATTTTAAACTCACCAGTGAAAGGGTTAAGAGTCACCTGACACATGATCTCACCAATTTTCGTAAAGTTTTGAGTTTTCGTTTAGGTTTTATAGGCTTTTGGGTATATATGGCCACGGCCCTTTTGTAAATGACCCTGTTATAGCTAACCAAACGACAAAATTCAACATTTGTTTGATAATTATTGATCTAGAGAGTCCAGAGAATATTACTGCAGTGGTTTGATCGAGATTGTACGAAAAACCTAGGACTAGTTCACAAAAGTAGGTTTTTTCAAGGATTCCAAATATCAATTTTTTTTGAGACTACGACAAACGGTTTAGGAGTTATGAGCGATTTCGCAATTTTGTTCGCTGTAGCGCCACCTATGGGCCGATTGGGCTGAGACTTTGATAGGTTCTCCCCAAATTGAGGTCTACCATCTGGTCAAGTTTGAAGTCTCTAGGACTTACGGTTTGGTCTGTACGATCAGTTTTATGGCAGAAAAATAATAATAAAAATCCTTACAATTACAATAGGGTTTCAGCACTGCATGCTCGAACCCCTAATAAATACATTTACTGTAACAAATAGGGTTGGTTGGTTAGTTGGTTGTTTTGTTTATTTCTTCAAATTCCCACCTGTGGAAATTTGTGATTCACTCAAAAAAAAAAATGTTGCAGCCTAAACTTAAACTTTCTGTAATTCAATTACATACAAATTTTCCATGCATTTACATTACATAGTTTTAATATAAACAAATCAGTTAAACTTAATGTGATTCATATACATCAGTCTTACGTGAATGAAACAGGTCAATCAAATCAAGTCAAACTGTAATGTTGTTTGTGGAGTTGTTTAATCAGCAATTTAATGTCTTCATTTATTTAAGTTCATTTTATCTTTGGGTGTGGCTGATTCTTGTGTTTCTCTTTCCTTCTGTGATTCTGCTTGTAAACAGCAGGTGTTCATCATTATTGGTCAATCGTGACATAATGATCTCCTTAACTCCAACACTGTAGCTGTGTCCCAAAGTGGAGTGCACGCACTTCGAAGTGCATGGACTTCGAAGGCCACGCCTCCGAAGTGCACGAAGGACCCTCCGAAGTGCATGAGACGCTCCACCTTCGCAGGATTTCCTAATTACAATTTTAAATGCATTCATTGCATTTGAACCGACTTGAATAATGTAAAGATATATATGAAAAAAATACAAAACCATACACACAGAAATATATAGCAGTTCAAATACTGACTGATATGTTACCAAGGTGCGATTTTATAATAGTTTATTGTCTTGATGGTGAACATATTTAGAAACCCTGATTTTAGGCAGTTAAGTAACCATAAAAATAAAACTGTGAATAAATAAAAACAAATTATGCATTGTTCGTCTCAATGTTCAGCGGCAGCAGAGTGTTTGACATGCTTCGTTCCACTGTCCACCGCATTGTCCACCGAGTTGCTGAGGAGTTCGCCATTCGCCACCAAGAGATTCACCTCCTCGAAGACCCCATAACACATGGAGGCAGGGCTGGACTTGATGTTGTTTTTCTAATGTTAAACCTAAGCTATGTTGTAAATAGTTGTAAAAAAAGTATTTTCAGTAACATATAGAACAATTTTGTTTTAATGTGAAATTTTTTTTTAATATTTTAAATAAAATAAATTTTATTTATTAAATAAAATAAACGCGTAGAAGAGTGTTGTGAAAAAAAATATAAGCTGCATTACAGAAATTTACACCTTGTAATTTACAAATTGTACAGAATTAGTTATCTTTTATTAACATGTGAATATACAATATAAAAATACAAAATGTACAAAAAAATTATTCATTTCATTCTTAACTTACATCACAAAAATAAACTACAGAAATTACGTTGTTTCACTGACAAAAAAAGATATTAAACATTTGTGACACTTGCAATCCTAAATCAGAGCAAATAAACCATGCCTGTTAACAACAACAGCACAATGAATTTCAGGGGGAAAAAAAAATACTCTATTAACTTGCTTACTTTGTATTTTTTAAGTCTTTCCCCAGCAGGCTCACTTTCTCTGAAATAGTCCTACAACAAGAGAAAATGGAAACACTTATAATATAAAGAATGGTTTGCAATCTTAACATTACAAAACATGACACAACATGATTTACGGCAGCATTCGTCGCGCCGCGGTGACGCATTCGGCCTTGGAATGCGCACTTCGGAGGGTGCATTCTGAATTGGGACAGCTTACGTCGTGACGCTGTGATGCAATCGCCCTTCAAATTCACACTTCAGAGTCCACACACTTCAGTTTGGGACAGCCTTTGTCGCGCCACTGTGATGCATTCGCACTTAAAATACGCACTTCGGAGTCCGCGCACTCCACTTTGGAACACAGCTTACGTCAATGCTACTTAAACACTCTGTAGTGTGGAAACACATGAACACTGAGCAGGGTTTGTTTAACACTAGGAACTATTACATAAACTTTACCTGTTTCATTCACGTAAGACTGATGCATATGAATCACATTAAGTTTATTGATTTGTTTAAATTAAAACTATGTAATCTAAATGCATGGGAAATTTGTGTGTAATTGAATTACATAAAGTTTAAGTTTAGGCTGCAACATTTTTTGAGTAATGGGTACTGAATTCTAACATTTGTTACTTGAAACATTTCAAATATACAATTTAATAAAACAAGGCTCTATCTTACTTCAGGAAATCTGAGGATTGTACTGCTGGGTAAAACTGGATCAGGAAAGAGTGCAACAGGAAACACTATCCTGGGGAGAAATGCGTTTGTTGAAGACTTCAATCCAGATTCAGTTACTCAAATTTGTGAGAAACAAAAAGCAAAAAAAGGTTCAAGGACTGTCACTGTAATTGACACTCCAGGGCTGTTTGACACATGGATGGGTGAGAAGAGGGATATGAATTCTGACTTACAGGTGACTGAAGAAAGACTTAAGGCTGAAATAGCGAAGTGTCTGGAGATGTCTGCTCCTGGTCCTCATGTGTTCCTGCTGGTCATCAGACTGGACCAGAGATACACAGATGAAGAAAAGAACACAGTCAAATGGGTTAAGCAGAACTTTGGAGAAGAAGCATCACGCTACATCTTCACTCTCTTCACTCATGCTAATTATCTGAAGAGCAAAAAACTGAAGGATCATATAGAAGAGAATGAAGATCTGCAACAGTTTGTTATCAGCTGTGCTGGCAAATATCATTCATTAGAAAATGACAACAAAACAAATCGGTTTCAGGTCACAGAACTACTGGAAAAGATAGATAAAATGGTGGAGAGAAATGAAGGAAAGTACTACACTCCTTTAATGTATACACATGTCCAGAGAAGATTAACCTAATAGCATTGTTTGTTCAGCACATCCCCTACACTGAAAAAAATGTTATGTTGAATTTACTTAATTTTATTACGTCAAGGGGTTGCACGAAATAAATTTATCTAAATCCAGATATATTTTTTAAGTTGAGAGAATTTATATTTTATAAGTTGAGTTTACTTATATTTTATAAATTGGTTGTACTTATATTTTATACATTGAGTTTATTAATCTCTTTTCCACAAACAACATTACAGTTTGACTTGATTTCTGTCATATATCCACAAATATTATTTGAGAACATCTAAACAGAGGTTTAGATGTTTTATTAAAAAAAAAAAAAAGTTTCATTTGACCTCACCATCATGGCGAACAGGGTTTACTTTAGTTGGGCTCTTGAGCCTTCACTTTCTTAATATAATTTTTTTGTTCTTTGGTTGCTGTAATTGTGTTTACAGAGCACATTTGTTATAGCGCCAAAAAAAAAAGGGGAGGGCCTTATTAAATGTTCTTGGTTAATTATTATTGATGGTGTAATCATCATCCAGTGGTCTGATTTGCTGATATCGTTCTATGGTTTACCTCTTAGTTTCATGATATTTACAATAGTTGTATGAACTCTTACTATTACTACTTTAAGATCTCCAGCATTACTTAGACACACACAGACATCAAGAATCAGCATATGAATCTCAACAATGGTGATATTCAACAGCTGCATGCTGGGAGTCATGGGTGAGTTTTATAATCTGCTGTTACCCAGCATGCAGCTGTTGAATGTCACCATTGTTGAGATTCAAATGCTGATTCTTGATGTCTGTGTGTGTCAAAGGGACACCGTAGATTTCAAGGTTTAGTGTATAAGATAAACATCCATAATAGTTCATACACTTGTTGTAAACATTATGAAAATAATAGACTAACCACTGCATGAGATCAGTGCATCAGGCCACTGGATGTTAGTGATTTCCCCACAAATAAAAATTAACCAAAAACACCTAATCAGACTTCTTTTTGGCTTTGTTATTTTGCTGTAATAGATGTGCTTCATACACATAATTATAGCAGCCAAAAAAAAATAAAAAATCAAAAGTCAAGAGTCCAACTAAAGTAAACCCTGATCGCCATGATGGTGAGGTCAATTGAAACATAAAATATATATATATATATATATAAAACATCTAAACCTCTGTTTAGATGTTCTGAAATAATATTTGTAGATATATGACAGAAATCAAGCCAAACTGTAATGTTTGTGGAGTTGTTTAATCAGAGATTTAATGTATATTAAATTTATTATATTAAAGTTCATTTTATCTTTGGCTGTGTCTGATTCTTGTGTTTCTCTTTCCTTCTGTGATTCTGCTTGTAAACAGCAGGTGTTGATCATTATTGGTCAATCGTGACATAATGATCTCCTTAACTCCAACACTGTGTGAATGCTACTTGAACACTCTGTAGTGTGGAAACACATGAACACTGAGCAGGGTTTGTTTAACACTGGGAAATGTTACATAAACTTTACCTGTTTCATTTACGTAAGACTGATGTATTTGAATTACATTAAGTTTAATTGATTTGTTTAAATTAAAACTATGTAATCTAAATGCATGGAACTGATGTATGTAATTGAATTAAGTTTAGGGCTGAAATATTTTTTTGAGTGTATATGGAAATTAAATGAAACTTATTTTTTTCTAATTACTTTTAATTGAATGAAATTAACTTGTTTTAAACAAGGGCAGTGAATTTGAAAATTAATAATAAAAAATAAGTAGGATTAAATAACACATTAAAATCAGTGAAATTAACCAGATAAAAACATGTAACATTTACAAGGGGTCAGAATCATTTTTTTCAGTGCAAAACAATGTTTATCTGAAATTGCATCAGAGGTGGAAGAGTTTTCAGTGCCTCCATAGACAAAATTTAGGCGTGGGACGGATGGGGCGGGTGGGACATCAGTTTTTGCCAGGGTCGACATTGTCCCCACCAATTTTTGAACATCTCGCAGCACGGACGTACCAAATGCTGATGAAACATTTGTTTCTGTTAAATAAGATACAATCTGGCACTGGAATTTGTTGCTTTTGAAATCATGCTTAATGTTCGTTGCAATGTTATTAGTGACGAAACGTTCTCTTGTGGCTCGTGCTCAGTCTTCACACACGAGCGCTTCTGTCAATCGCTTAGTGATGTTGCTGAGATAGTCTATTCATTCCGGTTAAATCACAAAACAAAATACACACAGCTAGAAATTTTACGTTCCCAGAACGTCCTTAGAACGTCCCCGTTGGTGTCAAGGACGTTGCCTAGTAACGTCCCCATAACGTTCTGAGACGGTCACGATGTGGAGTTCTTTAAAGGTTTGGGGGACGTTATTTGGAGGACCTTCACAGAACATTCAGGACGTTCTTGGGACGTTTAGGGGACCATATTTTATTTGGAAATGTGACGTTCCCAGAACGTCCTCAGAACGTCCCCACTGGTGTCAAGGACGTTGTTTAGTAACGTCCCCATAACGTTCTGAGACGGTCATGATGTGGAGTTCTTTAAAGGTTTGGGGGACGTTATTTGGAGGACCTTCACAGAACATTCAGGACGTTCTTGGGACGTTTAGGGGACCATATTTTATTTGGAAATATGACGTTCCCAAAACGTTGTCAGAACGTCCACGCTGGTGTCAAGGACGTTATTTAGTAACGTTCCCAGGACGTTCCGAGACGGTCATGATGTGGAGTTCTTTAAAGGTTTGGGGGACGTTATTTGGAGGACATTTACAAAACATTCAGGATGTTCTTGGGACGTTTAGGGGACCATATTTTATTTGGAAACATGACGTTCCCAAAACGTTGTCAGAACGTCCACGCTGGTGTCAAGGACGTTATTTAGTAACGTTCCCAGGACGTTCCGAGACGGTCATGATGTGGAGTTCTTTAAAGGTTTGAGGGACGTTATTTGGAGGACATTTACAAAACATTCAGGACGTTCTTGGGACGTTTAGGGGACCATATTTTATTTGGAAATATGACGTTCCCAAAACGTTGTCAGAACGTCCACGCTGGTGTCAAGGACGTTATTTAGTTACGTTCCCAGGACGTTTCGAGACAGTCATGATGTGGAGTTCTTTAAAGGTTTGGGGGACGTTATTTGGAGGACCTTCACAGAACATTCAGAACGTTCTTGGGACGTGTAGGGGACCATATTTTATTTGGAAATATGACGTTCCCAAAACGTTGTCAGAACGTCCACGCTGGTGTCAAGGACCTTATTTAGTAACGTTCCCAGGGAGTTCTGAGACGGTCATGATGTGGAGTTCTTTAAAGGTTTGGGGGACGTTATTTGGAGGACCTTCACAGAACATTCAGGACGTTCTTGGGACGTGTAGGGGACCATATTTTATTTGGAAATGTGACGTTCCCAAAACGTTGTCAGAACGTCCGCGCTGGTGTCAAGGACGTCACCTAATAACGTTCCCAGGACGTTCCGAGATGGTCATGATCTGGAGTTCTTTAAAGGCTTGGAGGACATCATTTGGAGAACAATCACAGAACATTCAGGACGTTCTTGGGACATTTAGGTTATTACTATAGGAAGTCCCCTATTAGTCTCTACACTACATTCCCATAACATGTGCAGGACCAACCTAAAATGTTTTTTTGGTCCTATTTAGGTCCTTCCCCACATTTACTGAATGTTTTTAGAACCTTTAGTAACACATTACAGGAAACTACCAGTCAATTCAATTATTTTCAAATTGGCTTTATTGATATGATAATTTCCACAGTAAAGCATCAAAATGTGTCCAAATAATGGAAAACAGTAACAAGAACATATTGATTTATATTAATTATATATTTAGTGTGTGTGTGTGTGTGTGTGTGTGTGTGTGCGTGTGTGAGTCACTGTCTTTTCAGGAGGTGTCCCAAGTTGTTCTTCGGCTGCCTGAAAAAAGTATAAATAACAATATTTAGCAATCACTTCAATTACTTTTTAACTGCTTTTAATCACACTTAGGTGTATAAGTATAGATGACCAATATATATAGTTGTGCACATAAGTTTACATACCACTTGCAAAATATACAAAATGTTAAGAATTTTAACAAAATACGAGAGATCATGTTATTTTGTATTTAGTACTGTCCTGAATAAGCTATTTCACATAACAGATGTTTATATATACTCCACAAGACAAAACTATAACTGAATTTATAAAAATTACTCCATTCAAAAGTTTACATGCCCTTGAATCTTAATACCGTATGTTGTTTCCTTGGTGATCCACGACTGTTTTTAAGTTTTGTGATAGTTGTTCATGAGTCTCTTGTTTGTCCTGAACAGTTCAACTGCCTGCTGTTCTTCAGAAAAAATCCTTCAAGTCATTCACATTCTTTGGTTTTCCAGCATCTGCTGCATATGTGAACTTTTTCCAACAGTGACTGTGATTTTGAGATCCATCTTTTCATGCTCAGGACAATTGAGAAACTCATACATACTATTACAAAAGTACTGCTTAAGAAGGAAACACAAAATATGAAGAGCCTGGGGTGGAAACAATTTGAAATAGATGATTAGGGTAAATTATACTTATTTTGTCTTCTGGAAAACATGTAATTATTTATGTAGCTTTTGAAGTGTAGTACTAAATGAAAAAAATATGATCTTTACAAAAATAAAATATAAAATTACAGGTCATCATCCTGTTCAAAAGTTTACACCCTCTGGCTCTTAATGCATTGTGTTTCCTTCTTGAGCATCAGTAAATATGTTCAAGTTATATAATAGTAATGTATGAGTCCTTCAGTTGCCCTAAGTGTAAAAAGATGGATCTCAAAATCATCACGTATGGATCACATATGCAGAAGATGCTGGGAAACTAAAGAATGTGTAGGAGCTGGAGGATTTTTCTGAAAAACAGGAGGCAGTTGAACTGCTCAGGACAAACAAGGGAATGATGAACAATCATCACAAAACATTAAAACATCCAGAAAATGGCAAACAGTATTAAGATTCAAGGGTATGTAAACTTTTGAATGGGGTCATTTTTATAAATTCAGTTATTATTTTGTCTCGTAGAGTATATATATAAACATGTTATGTGAAATAGCTTATTCAGGACAGTACTAAATACAAAATAACATACAATTGTGATGTCATTTATTTATTTTTACTTTTCCGTGTGCAACTTTGACATTTAATACTTTTTTTTTTTTTTTATACGATATACACACTTTACTTACTTCCATACTTCATGCGTGGGTTTAACATAGTTGCATAGAACAGTTTCCCGCTATAAAATATTTTTGTATATCCTAACAACAAAAATATTTTATATGGTGAAAAAAAAAAAACCATCTTGTTAAAACTATGAACTTACACTACCAGTTAAAAGTTTTAGAACAGTAAGATTATTAATATTTTTTTAAAGAAGTCTCACCAAGCCTGCATTTATTTGATTCAAAGTACAGCAAAAGCAGTAATACTGTGAAATAGTTTTACCATTTAAAATAACTGCTTTCTATTTGAATATATTTTAAACTGTAATTTTTTTCAGTTACATTTTCAGCATTACTTCAGTCTTCAGTGTCACATGATCCTTCAGAAATCATTTTAATATGTTGATTTGCTGCTCAAGCAACATTTATTTATTTATTAGTACTATTATAAATAATTAAAACAGTTTAGTAATTTTTTTCAGATCAGCATTATCACTGTATTATTCAAAACCTTGCATCAGTATTTTATTTATTTATTTATTGGAAAGAATTAAAGGAATTAATCACTTTTATTTTGCAAAAATGCTCCATAAATTGATCAAAAGTGATGATAAAGACATTTATAAAGTTACAAAAGATATCCATTTTAGATAAATGCTGAAAAAAATATACTCTGCTGTTTTCAACATAATAATTATATTAAATGTTTTTTGAGCAGCAAATCAGAATATTAGAATGATTTCTGAAGGATCATGTGACTAGAGTAAAGGTGCAAAGAATGCAGCTTTGAAATCACAGGAATAAAATTACATTTTAAAATATATTCAAATCAAAAAAAGTTATTCTAAATAGTAAAAATATTTCAAAATGCTACTGTTTTTGCTGTACTTTGGATCAAATAAATGCAGGCTTGGTGAGCAGAGCAGACTTTTTTTTTATAAAAAACAACAACAACAACAACAACAAAAAAAAAAAAAAAACTATTCAAAAAAAAACTTCTAACTGGTAATGTATCACATTATAACGTGACAATTATAACGTTTTTCTGGCCTGTCAGCTGCTGCAAATTTGAAAACCCTTTTTGCAAGATAAGCCTACCTTCTGTAATGACATCATGACAACCTGTATGAAGAGGGCAGGGTACATGGCCAGGTCTGGAAAGCACAGAAAGGGGCACAGTGTGAAAACACTGCATTCACTGCAGTACAAGGTTCGTTACTAATCAAAGGAAAGACAAAACGGGCGCAAAAATAAAAGACAACTGTAAAAAATGTATTAATTAATTCATAACTTACATTATTACAAAAACGACAGAAAAGAAACAAACATTCTGATCCACAAACATTGTGTATTTTATTTTAGCCTGGTCAGTTAAAAGCATAAATTATTTACTTTTCTTTTATATCATTACTATGTAATTAAAAAAAAAAAAAAAAAATAATAATAATAATAATAATAATAATAATAATAATAATATATATATATATATATATATATATATATATATATATATATATACACACATACACACACATTATTGATAAGCAATTTAGATTTTTAGACCCCTTAACCCAGGGGTGCCCAACCCTGTTCGAGATCTACCTTCCTGCAGAGTTTAGTTCCAACCCTGATCAAACACACCTGTCTGTAATTATCAAGTGCTCCTTCAGATCCTAATTAGCTGGTTCAGTTGTGTTTGATTAGGGTTGGAGCTGAACTCTGCAGGAAGGTAGATCTCCAGGAACAGGGTTGAGCACCCTTGCCTTAACCTATCCCTAATTACAAACATACCCATATCATAGCGAATATAAAATCATATGAAACGTTAGACTGAAATATGCAAGAAACAAGAAACATTTTAGAAACAACATAGAATTACAAAAAAAATATTTTGGGACGCTAATCCCACCTCTACCTTTAAACCTAAACACAGCCATTTCTTACAGTAACGTTAGGCTATAAATAAAACCATGACAGACAGACAAGTGCAATCCCAATATTTACTGCAAAAAATGTCAAAAACATTACCAAAAGTAGTCCAAATGATGCTGCGTTGCCACCGCAGGTGAAATACAATAGTTTGGTGTGAGGTACAGAGCACAATTTAAGTTTTTAATCGCTAAAAATATTACTCAGACTATGCTCCTGATTCACTTTGTGAAAGCGCGCATCATTCAAACACATAGGCAGGAACACTGCTGTCGCAATCTGTGACGAAGCAGGCGAGGACCAATGAGCGTTCGATTTTACCGTCGTAGTTAATTGAAGTGGTACATTTTGAATTTGGACGAACGAATCAGTGCGGGCTTTGATGTTTATACGGTCGTTGCTGAGGATGAAAGATGATCGCTGAATAAAGAGTTGAATTTGGATCTGTTACTGGCAGTTGTATGAATTCAGAAGACTTGGATTACAAAGCACAAATAAAACTGACTGATGTTATTATGTTGCGTTTTTAGTGTATTTATGGTTCTATTTTTCAGTCACTGCATGTTGGAGAAAATGGCGTTTATGTCCCACGGCAAACAAAATAAATATTTCATAAAAATGGTTAAATAATTGAAAAAAATGTTATTCATTTTAAGGGTGTGTAGTCTTGTTTTAAGTTGTATTCTTCGCAATGAGTTGACAGCAGAAATCACACAGAACCGATCGAAATGTTATTTTTCATATTAAGTAAATGAGTAAACTTAATTTAATAAATGCATTTGGAAACATATTGCCTTGGTATGACAACAAATATAATAAAAATGTTAATACCGCGATTTCATTGCCTTAATGCTGTAAACAGAAGTATTTTTCAGTGTCTATGCAAAAGTTTTACATAAAACAGATACGAATTCTCATGAGATCATGTTGCTAAACTTTAATACTTTGGTTTAGCAAAGTATGTTCACAATATTAGCTTAGTAATGGAACGTGTACTTCTTTTTCAGAAAACTATTATTACAGTAACTTTCCATGATATATAATTAATTTAGCAGAAATAACGTTACTCACCGTAGAAGGCTCTCAGCTGGTGAAGAAAAAAAAGCCTCAGTATGGATCAACGGATGCTGGGATGAACAGCTGGATCGCTTCACAGTATACCGGACCTTTGTGATTGGTTTAATACATTGTACATATTAAAAAAATTGTAAACGTGCTGTTAACGTCCAAAATGTCCTCTTTTTTTTTAACGTTCTTATGTGACCAGAGATTAACCAATATAGAACTGCCTCCTAAAGTCTTATTGCGAACGTTATTGTATGACTAAAAGAGGACCATGTAAGAACGTTCTGTTAACGTCCCGAATGTCCTCTTTATATAACGTTCTTATGTGACCATAGAATAACCAAAATAGAACGTCCTCCTAAAGTCATTTTGTGAACGTTATTATATGACTAAAAGAGGACCATGTGAGAACGTTCTGTTAACGTCCCGAATGTCCTCTTTATAACGTTCTTATGTGACCATAGAATAACCAAAATAGAACGTCCTCCTAAAGTCATATTGCGAACGTTATTATATAACTAAAAGAGGACCAAATATAGAACGTCCTCCTAAAGTCATATTGCGAACGTTACTGTATGACTAAACGAGGACCATGTGAGAACGTTCTGTTAACGTCCCGAATGTGCTCTTTATAACGTTCTTATGTGACTATAGAATAACCAAAATAGAACGTCCTCCTAAAGTCATATTGTGAACGTTATTATATGACTAAAAGAGAACCATGTAAGAACGTATTCTGTTAACGTCCCGAATGTCCTCTTTATGACGTTCTTATGTGACTATAGAATAACCAATATAGAACGTCCTCCTAAAGTCATATTGTGAAGGTTACTGTATGACTAAAAGAGGACCATGTGATAACGTTCCGTTAACGTCCCGAATGTGCTCTTTATGACGTTCTTATGTGACTATAGAATAACCAATATAGAACGTCCTCCTAAAGTCATATTGCGAACGTTACTGTATGACTAAACGAGGACCATGTGAGAACGTTCTGTTAACGTCCCGAATGTGCTCTTTATGACGTTCTTATGTGACTATAGAATAACCAATATAGAACGTCCTCCTAAAGTCATATTGTGAAGGTTACTGTATGACTAAAAGAGGACCATACTAAAAGAGGACCATGTGATAACGTTCCTCCTAACGTCCCGAATGTGCTCTTTATGACTTTCTTATGTGACTATAGAATAACCAATATAGAACGTCCTCCTAAAGTCATATTGCGAAGGTTACTGTATGACTAAAAGAGGACCATGTGATAACGTTCCGTTAACGTCCCGAATGTGCTCTTTATAACGTTCTTAACTAGAATAACCAAAATATAGAACGTCCTCCTAAAGTCATATTGCGAACGTTACTGTATGACTAAAAGAGGACCATGTGATAACGTTCGGTTAACGTCCCGAATGTGCTCTTTATAACGTTCTTATGTGACCATAGAATAACCAAAATAGAACGTCCTCCTAAAGTCATATTGCAAACGTTATTATTTAACTAAAAGAGGACCAAAAATATAGAACGTCCTCCTAAAGTCATATTGCGAACGTTACTGTATGACTAAAAGAGGACCATGTGAGAACGTTCTGTTAACGTCCCGAATGTGCTCTTTATAACGTTCTTATGTGACCATAGAATAAACAAAATACAACGTCCTCCTAAAGTCATATTGCGAACGTTATTATATGACTAAAAGAGGACCATGTGAGAACGTTCTGTTAACGTCCCGAATGTGCTCTTTATAACGTTCTTATGTGACCATAGAATAACCAAAATAAAGTCATATTGCAAACGTCCTCCTAAAGTCATATTGCAAACGTTATTATATAACTAAAAGAGGACCAAATATAGAACATCATCCTAAAGTCATATTGCAAACGTTATTGTATGACTACAAGAGGACCATGTAAGAACGTATTCTGTTAACGTCCCGAATGTCCTCTTTATAACGTTCTCATATGACCACAGAATAACCAATATAGAACGTCCTCCTAAAGTCATATTGCGAACGTTCCTGTATGACTAAAAGAGGACCATGTGAGAACGTTCTGTTAACGTCCCGAATGTGCTCTTTATAACGTTCTTATGTGACCATAGAATAACCAAAATACAACGTCCTCCTAAAGTCATATTGCGAACGTTATTATATGACTAAAAGAGGACCATGTGAGAACGTTCTGTTAACGTCCCGAATGTGCTCTTTATAACGTTCTTATGTGACCATAGAATAACCAAAATAGAACGTCCTCCTAAAGTCATATTGCAAACGTTATTATATAACTAAAAGAGGACCAAATATAGAACGTCCTCCTAAAGTCATATTGCAAACGTTATTGTATGACTAAAAGAGGACCATGTAAGAACGTTCTGTTATCGTCCTAAATGTCCTCTTTGTAACGTTGTTAAATGACCACAGAATAACCAATATAGAACGTCCTCCTAAAGTCATATTGCGAACGTTATTATATGACTAAAAGAGGACCATGTGAGAACGTTCTGTTAACGTCCTAAATGTCCTCTTTGTAACGTTGTTATATGACCACAGAATAACCAATATAGAACGTCCTCCTAAAGTCATATTGCGAACGTTATTATATGACTAAAAGAGGACCATGTGAGAACGTTCTCTAAATGTCCCAAATGTCCTCTTTGTAACGTTCTTATGTGACCAAAAAATAACCAAAATGGAACGTCCCCCTTAAGTCGTATAACGAACATTGAGCACCAGAACTTTCGTAATCAAAAGAGGACGTTTTAGGAACGTCTCCAATGTTCTGTAAATGTTCGGGACATTCGTCACCTTTAGACAACTTTTATTTGAAGTGTAAATCTATGAATCTCATGGTCAAAAGATTTGTTTTACAGCATTGACATCATGGTCCAAAAACATCTAAATAATAACACAAGGCAGGAGGTAAGAGCAGTTTACTATAATATTTCAGTATATGTGAAAATATAATGTTTCAGCATATATGAAATGTTAAAAAAAAAAAAAAAAAATCTTTAATAAGGTTTCATAAAAACCTCATGTTTCAGCCTTTAGATAAAGAAAAGGGTTAGGTCAAAATAATAATTGATTAATAAATTATTTTATGTATTTTATCTTTATCTATTTTATGTAATATTAGCTCTAACCTGCTATTCTTTATATGTGTGTCTTCAGGATGTTGCTGATCCACCTATTGATGTTCAAGAGGAATTAGCTGTCCTCAACCAACTCCGTGATCTTTGCAGAGCCTGCTCCTATCTTGTGGGATTGACATGTGCCTTGGACCTGTGATACCCCAAGAACTTTAAAGGGTTAGTTCATCCAAAAATGAATATTAGCCCATGATTTACTCACCCTCAAAGCATCCTAGGTGTATATGACTTTCTTCTTTCTAACAAATCCAATCTGAGTTATATTAAAATTTGTTCTGGCTCTTCCAAGCTTTATAATGGCATTGGGCTTATGTGAGGCACTTTTTATCATGGATGGATGCACTTTATCTGATTTTTGTTTGGACTGTTGAACACTACAACCCACCCAATGCCATTACAGAGCTTGGAAGAGCCAAGACAATGTTTAATATAATTCCGATTGGATTTGTCTAAAAGTAGAAAGTCATATACACCTAGGATGCCATGAGGGTGAGTAAATCATGGGCTAATATTCATTTTTGGATGAACTAACCCTTTAAATATACTTTGGAGGTCTTTTGAAACCTTTTTCTGGAGTTGGATCTGCTGAAACTATCAACAAAGGTTCAATAACGAAAAAAATAACTTATTTTATATATATTATTATTTTCCATTGTCCACGTGTTGTATAATTGTAAAAATGCATTTTGGTTTGGTGTTGTTGTTTTTAATGTCAGGTTTAATTGTACTCAGCCTCAGGCCTTTTAATTTTTGTAAGGTCAAGTAATTTTTGATGATTTTTTTTTCTTTGCAAGTCTGCATATCCACAGTTCAGTGGCTAAAATTTCAATTTATTTAACATGTTGTCATTTGCAAAGTATACCAGGTTAAACTATAGTTAAAGAGATAGTTCACCCAAAAATGAAAATTATATCATTAATTACTCACCCTCATGTTGTTCCAAACCACTAAGACCTTTATTCATATTCAGAACACAAATAAAGAGATTTTTGATTGAATTCAAGATCTCTCTGGCCCTCGATAGACAGCAAGGGAAATGAAAAGTTCAAGGCCCAGAAATGCAGTAAAGACATCAATAAAATGGTCAATTTGACATCAGTGGTTCAATTATAGTTAAATAAAGTTATTTTACTTTTCTTTGCGCACAAAAAGTATTCCCGTAGCTTCATATAATTACGGTTGAACCACTGATGTCACATGGACTATTTTAATAATGTCCTTACTACATTTCTGTGACTTGATATGGGTAGGACCTTTGCTGTCTATGGAGGATCAGAAAGCTCTTGGATTTCATCAGAAATATATATGTGTTCTGATGATGAACCAGAGGTCTTACGGGTTTGGAACAACATGAGGGTAAGTAATTAATGACAGAATTTTATTTTTTTTTTGTGAACTAACCCTTTAATGACATGTTTTTATCTTTGGTCTAATTTGGTAAGCAACGGTTAATGCCTATTATTTTAAATGTTATTTTTGATGAATTTTGTATGTTTGTAAGTGTCCACAGTTCAGTGGCTAAAATTTATGTAACAAGTTGTCATTTGCAAAGTATGGTTGAATTGCAGTTATGGTCAAATATGGCAAATAAAAGTGTAATTAAAATACTGTGTTTTGTTTGTCATTTAATTTTGTTATATTTATTGTAAAGTACAATGGTAAATACAATTAAAAATATATAAGTAAAAAAAAAAAAGTAAATATAGGATATTTGTATATACAAAATATAAATTAAATCTACTCAATTTTTTTTGTTTCGGATTTACTATTGAATTACTATTGCATTGCATAAAGATTTTAATTATATTTACTCAATTTTATTTAAAAGATTAATTAATCGAATTAGTTGAATCTACTTAATTTTTTTAGTTACATTTACTTGATTCTTAAAGTATATTTCAATGATTTCACAACTTTTAAATTTACTTAATATTTTTCAGTGTAAAAATGTTTCACCAAAAAAATTGAGTAGATCATAGTAAAAGTTTTTAGAGTGTATAAAACTATGTTTTTTTTAAGCTGTCGATCCCAAAAATGAGCAAAAGGTGTGAGGAAGTCACTCAATTTTGTGACAGAATCACTAAATTGGCAACACTGTCACATTGAGAACACAAAATCAGTTATTAATATTTTGTTGGCCCTCTCTTCTTTTTACATGTGTTCATAATTTCTTTGTATGATAGCATGGCCAAAAACTATGGACGCACAATTTGGCATGTTTCATTGTTATTATCACAAATAAAACAACTAACTCTAAGCAAATATGCAATATGTTTACAAAATCTTTAACACATTTTTTTAAATTAAGGTTGAAGATGTCAAATTCCCCAGTCCAGACCTCACTTTTAACAACTACTATATACTGCAAAAACAAGCCACTTTTATGAGGATTGTGGGCCTTTCTGGAGTTATTGGAGCTGTTGATGGAACTCATGTGAAATTTTTCTATTGGTATGTCTCCTTGTTCAAAGCATCAGTAATACTTTGTGAAAATTTTGCACAGTGCAAATCTTTTTTTAAAAATACATTTAAATATTAATTAGTGTCTTAACTAAATGATTTTTATTGTAGTTACATCAAACAGTTGGGGTTGTGCTGCTGTGACTTCACATGAGCAGGCTCACTATTGGCTGTTTCAGAGGTTGAGGGCAGCCATTTTGGGTTGACATTGTAATTCTTAGTTCACAACACTTAAGTGTCATCTCGGTCAACAAGAGAATCGGTCTTAGACTTTACTGAAAGTTGCTTATAGCTTCTTTATAAAAGCCTCCTATTTTTAGAAAAGTCCTAATTTTTACTAAGAATTTTTTGACACTTAATTCAAAGATAAAGACTATTCTTAAAAGCATTTCTGTGAAGTTTCATACATACGGGCCCAGGACTTTAATGTGCTGCTTCTTGAGCCACTCCTTTGTGGCCTTTGCCGTGTGTTTTAGGTGTCTTCTTCGGGCCTATTTGGCGTTTCCGTGAGAGGGCCCTCTGGCACAGGGTGTGCCCTGCCCTCTCAGGTTGTGAGCTCACTCAGCAAGAAGTGTTGCATCATCCTGGGTGCTGGCTCGTGGCACCTTGCAGACAGATATTTGTAGAGCTGCAGGCTGGGTGACCCCTAACATGTTTGCTAGATTCTATAGCCTTCATGTAGAGCTGGTATCCTCCTGTGTTCTTACCTCAAACAGGTAGAAGCACTGAGTGGCCCTGGCTTGGGTTGGCTTGTTGAAACTGCTCCAGAGTGTCCATACAGTAGACCCTGTCAAGGTCATATAATAGACAAGTGGACCCCATATGTGTACAATTCCACAGTATCCACCTTATTTTGCAACGCGGAAGTAAATACGATGACGTACTTCCTCATAATGTGTTAGACTTCCGTTTCGCTAGCCGGTAGGTAAGGAGCGTTAGCAGCGATGTGGTGGGAGAACACGCAGAACACTATTAAACGCCGTGATGGTAAAAATTTACCACACCCACGGTGTATAACTAAGTGGGAGGATGAAATGAAGAAGTGGCCTTGCATAACTTATGAGGACATTTTCAATTATTTTGTGTTGTCGCTCGGAGTAGACGGGTATTCCATGCGAAATTATAAAAGCACTGAGGCATATCAGTACACAGCGGGAAAGTCGGTCGAGTGCTGGTACATGAAACAGACAGCGAATTCGTGTTTTTAAAAGCAGACGTGAAACCCAGTCAAAGTGGCGCAAATGTTCATTCAGCTTGGGTCCTTACTACAGCTAACGGGACAATTGAGACGGCTGGTTGCTCTTGTATTGCGGGACAGGGCAAATCCTGTAGCCACGCAGCTGCGATCCACACAGGAAAATGTAAATTGTAATTTTTCATTACCGATGGCATTATAGTTAGGCTATATTATATATTATAGTTATGCATGCTAAGATTGTTATTATATTACATTGTATTAAATTTAACTGCTCCATAAATGGGTACGTTTTTGTATGATGATTAGTGGAGTTACTAGACTCCAGTAGTTGTATTTTCCAAACGAGTTGGCATTTATTTTGACATAAATTTGTAGGATTAACTTGTTTTGTTTTGTTTTTAATAATCAGAATGGTCATTCCATCCAGTCCAGGTAAGTACAACGTTTAATCACGTGTTACAAGGCTTCTTGGACAAAGGTAAGAAGAGTAAGCTACTGTAATACAGGTCCCTTAAAGTGTATCTAGTTGTATACTTAAAAAAAAAAAAAAAGAAAAACTGTCATGATCACTCACCTGCATGTTCCGCTTATGTGACTGACTTTATTCTGTGAAACACAAAATAACACATTAAGCATTACATTAGCTTCAGTCACCACTAATTTTTATTGTATGGACAAACTATGCAATGAAAGTGAATAGTGATGAGGTTAATATTCTGCCTAATTTTTGTGATGGTGAGTGACCAATGACAGGGTTTTAACTGTAGTTGTAATACTTTAATATAATTAAGATAAACAGTTTTTGAATAACAGTGATCCATTAAAAGTTTGTTTGTGCAACAATGACTGATGGCTATGTACTCGAGTAATATAATTAAATCAGTAAAATTTCAAATGGTGCAATGCTGTATCAAGGTGGGTGCAGAATGAAGGTGAGTTCTACATAATATTCATTAATAGAAAAAGAAACCTTTTAATTTAATGTATTAAGTAACATCAAGTAAAATACATTAAAATAATTGTTGCATACATAACTGTTTCATTTACACTTTGTTGTATAGGTGCAGAATGCAGCGTCAAAGGGACTGACTGGGATATCATGCACAGACGAACAGCGCCACTGGAACTCAGGGACACACCGGAATTTGGCACCAAAGAGGCTGGCAGAGATAAGTTTTAAGCATCACAAATTTACGGATGACTTGCCTGGGACTTCAGCTGCTGTTTCTCAATCATTACCACCAACTCCTTCATTCATTTCTCACAGTGAGCTGAAGAAAACCTTATCAGAGGTTCATGTACCTGTAGGTAGCCTTCTGCACAAATGTATGTCAGCTGAACCAGTAAATCTACCAGCAGGTACCACACAGGTGCAGCCTCATGATGAGCATGGCCCTGATTTGCAGTGTCATAAATGCATGTCATTTTACCACACATATGTTGAACTGGATGAGGGTAAATTGAACAGCTTGGAAAATGTGACCAAAACACAAAGTGCCTCTCATGTATGGCATGACACACGGAAATTGCGAATAACTGCTAGCTCTGCAAAAAAGGTGCCTTTCCGTATGTCCACCAAACCAGACAATTTTCTTCGAGAACACCTTTTCCCTAGGTTCCATGGCAATTCAGCTACTAGGTATGGTCAGGAGAATGAGGAGTTGGCTCGTGCATGGATTGAGAGCACTGGGTATGCTGTTGAGAAAAGAGGAATGGTAGTTAGCTGTAAGGAGCCATGGCTTTCTGCAAGCCCAGATGGAATATTAAACTCCTCAGTGCTGCTGGAAATCAAATTTCCTTTTTTGAGCAAAAACTCCACACATCTTACAGAACTGTACTCTAGCAAGCTCAGCGATTTAAAGATAGTGGATGGCATTCCTCAGCTACAACCCAAAGGATCCCGTGGGTACTACCTCCAAGTGCAATTAGGTATGTTTTGCACTGGCTTAGAGAAGTGCAAGTTGCTTGTTTGGGCTCCAACTGAGCAACTTGTTATTGATGTGCCGTTAGATTTTCAGTATTGTGCTGAAGTAATCTCTAAATTGAAATCTTTCTATTTTACTCATATGCTTACAAGAATTGTAGATGAATTTGACTGTGGAAGACTTCAGCTTTGCCTTAAGTATACTGACATGTGCAAGTAAGTAGTTAACCTAATGTGACTGCATTGAGAAGCTAGGTAACTAGTACATGAAAACTGAAAAAACTTTTATCTGTGAAAGCACTTGTTGATAGTTTTAAAGTAGTAATGAAATATTTTTTAGGTCCTTACAGTAGTTAAAATATGTCAAAACAAAAGGTAATCCTACAAATTCATGTCAAAATGAATGCCAACTCGTTTGGAAAATACAACTACTGTATTTGTAGACTGATTACAGTACTGCATAATATATGTGTGTACTTTTATTTATATATATATGTGTGCATGTACAAAGTTTTATTGTGGATACAATTAATTGCTTGACACCCCTATTCAGAATGTTTTCCTTTTGTTCCATGAGTTTTGAAAAAGTGACAACTTGGCATCAGATGGCAAGAAATCAAAATAAATTGCATCTTGACATTTTGATTGTGTGTTTGTGTGTGTGCATATATAGGGAAAAAGAAGTAATATAAGATCCTGAAAATATTTGTGTAAAAGCAGTATATTTAATGGTCTGTGCATTGAAGAAGCCACACTGAATAATTCCAAACAACTACACAATGTACACCATTCTAATAAATTAAAATAAAAATTGCATATAAAGGCTTTTCATTAGTTTATCTAAATTAGTAGTAGTGAGTTTGTCGTTTTATATACACAATACTTTAATAATGTACAAATAATTATTTCTTGAAACACTGTCAAATCAGTGGAGTTTAACAACTGAAAGTGTAAATTATGTACAAATTATAAGTTCAAGAAACAGGGCAGATGGTAAACAATGTAGCAGTTTTTATTCTGTATCCTCATGGATGATGTCACCTTGCATGTTTACAAGCGCTGCACACACTCGGAGGATTTTGTCCATTTTGTGTGCCATGTTAATAGGGACAGTCTGGGAGACAATTTTGAACACCTTGAGCCGTCTGATAACTCTTTCCACATGTATACGAACATTTGCGATCCTCCTTGTGCCTGTAACATCCTCGTCAGACAACTGTCCACCTTTATGAGTAAATGCTGGCAAGATAAGGTTTACCTCTCTCTCAAACAGCAAATCACGAATGGTAAAGCCTCTGTCTGCCATCACTTCGTCACCCGGCTGGAGATAATCCAGAAAGCCAGATTGGAGATAATCCAGAAAGCCCCAGGGGAGATGAACATAATGAGTCCACAGGGGGCAATGGCAACTAAATACTTCAGAGTGTTGTTTGAATAATAATGACTGTACGACTCCCCTCTGGAGTCAAGATTGTGTGCTTTTTACAGAGTTGTTTCAGAGCAGTCAATAATGCAGGTGGTGTTCGGGAAGTTTTCCTTAAAGCATTGAGGCATTGTGCTGCGGATTGTTTCCCATGGTAGCCATGGAATGTAGACTCTCGTGTGCTCCTCCATCGTGTCAATCCAGTAGGAAAGAATTCGGCTTACTGCACTCTGGGACAAATCAAAGCGTTCAGCAAAATCTCCGTGAAGTAAATTCAACTTCAGCTTCATCATGGTTATCAGAATTTGATCCATTACGTGCATCTTAAACTTCAAAGTGTAGAACTGCTGGAGAAATTTAACATGTTCTTTAAAGACACTAAGTGTGAAGCCAGTGTACAGTAAAGAGCTAGTATCATTCTTGAGAATGGAAAGGGCTAAGGGATCTTCACTGTGGTACTGTGTTGCCTTGTGTGACATTATTTTATCCCCTGAGGCAAAAGTGTGGTCTGTCAATGCCTGGACCTCCCACTGAGTACAGGCATCACTGTACTGATGGGGCAGCTGCAAAGGCTCCATTTGTGCAGTCTCATGGTCATCAGTAGTGGAGTCACCTTGCTCATCATCTGCAAAACACAACACTTAAGTCAGTAAATGAACACTTTTGACTTAAAGTTGGTCTCTTTTTAAAGAAGATAATCAGAATATTATTGTGAAATCATTAAAAAAAAATTAAACTATAAAAAAAAGTTAAAGTTCGAATTTACTGTAAAAATGTACTGTACTATTTTTTGTTGTTATATAAAATAAGAATTTTACAATATAGTTTTTAATCCAGAACTGCTATAAAATTAAAGCCTCCTGTTATGATGTATTTTGTTCAGGTGCACTCTTGATGTAAATTAATGTAATATTGGTCCTACATAATTTGTAACAAAAAAAAAAAACAGTGGTAAATAATCTATTTAGGAGTCTTAAATTTTTACAACAATATATAGTTTGTCATGATTAGATTAAAATGTAATATAGTGAAGGTGGCAGCTAAGGGGTTATAGGATAGTTCATTATTATAGAAAATTTTCATCATTTACTCACCCTCAAGTTGTTCAAAATCTGTATGATTTTTTTTCTGTTGTACTGAACACAAAGAAAGATATCTGGAATAACGTTAATATACAAACTGACTTTTGGGTCACATTCACTTCCATAGTAATGCTATTTTTCTTCTTACTATGGAAGTGAATGGGAACCAAGGTCTACTTGTTTACAAACCTCCTTTTGTCACACACAGACGAAGGCAGAGACGGAGGTAAGTGCAAAACAGGAGTGGTATGTTTATTAGACAGTTTGATCAAACAGAATTCAGTAGTAAGGTTGTTTAGAGATCTTATCTGAGCAGTCCATGTAAACGGGAGAGCAAAACCAGGGGAGCAGCAGAGAGAATCAGAGTCCATAAATCCAGGGGAATCCGTAAACGTGAGGGATGTGATCTGTAGACCAGACAATGAGTGACTGAACCGTCCAGGTATTTATAGGGGTGTGGTAAGTGGAGTCAGGTGCGCAGTCAGTAATCAGGTGACCTAGAACGGTTGGGCGGATCCTCCGGGGGTGTGGTTTGAGTGGGTGACTGAGGTGGAACTCTGACATTACCCCCTCCTCCAGGGGCGGCTCCCGACGCCCCTCTCCGACGTCGAGGGCGACCTCGACCACGAGGGGCAGGACGCTCTGGGTGGCGCTGATGGAAATCCGTCAGTAGTTGAGGGTCCAGGATGTCGTTTCTAGCCACCCAGGATCGTTCCTCAGGTCCGTACCCCTCCCAGTCGACTAGATATTCCAGGTGACCACCCCGACGCCGGGAATCCAGGATCTCATGCACAGTGTAAACTGATGGTTGATCCAGGATCTCAGGAGGAGGAGGCTCAGCTTCAGCTCCGGTGACTCCTGTGGCAGAGGGAAAATAAGGTTTTAGAAGGGATATGTCACGGAGGCTGGACGAGAAATGAATGATCGAGAGTAGTCCCTTTGTAGCGTGACGGAAAACTCAAACGCGGACGTGCACGAGTGAGTAGGTAAATCACGCAGTTGGTCTGAGAACGCTCCGATAAGGAGTAGAGATTTCCACCAAGAAATCCGCGTTCTCACACGCACCAGACAGGTAAATAAGCGCTCCGAAGAGCAGAGAGTTTACTCACGTGAGTTGAGCTGGAGATGGGACCTGACGTGGAGTCAACCATGAACTCAATGTCTGGTGCTAGACAGACACCTACTTCCTGCTTAAATACCTGCGTGGGGTTACTTCCGGGTCCTCGTGACCTCACGTGACTTGGTGCGTGTGACAGTACCCCCCCCTCCAGGACCGGCACCAGACGGTCCCGGAACGGAGGATACCCGACGACGGTAGTCCTGGATGAGAGCTGGATCCAAGATGAACCGCCCAGGAACCCAAGACCGCTCCTCCGGACCGTAGCCCTCCCAGTCGACGAGATACTGGGTGCCACGGCCCCGAGGGCGCGAATCAAGGATTCGTCGGACGGTATAAGCAGGACCACCGTCAATGATCCGGGGCGGAGGTGGGGCAGGAACCTGGGGAGACAGAGGAGAGAAGAAGACATGTTTGAG